>NW_027443456.1:0-283558 GCF_048569485.1 Anomaloglossus baeobatrachus | reverse complement strand
ACGGGTTCTCCCGACATACACACAAAGCCGGGGAGCGGACTACCGTCGCTGAGGCATAGGCAGTCAAATTCTACAAAACGAGGTACAGGAGAAAGGCGGTAACCACCGAACTGGGTGGGGGACCAGACACAGCCAGCTGCGGGCACCGACCACCATCCTTTTGGTTTACCAGAGACTCCGGTGTATCTTTCATAGTGAGTACAACAGTGCCCTCGGGCCGCGCATCGCACCACACTAACGCACCTCGCAACCACCGGGCCCTGGGACCATCACCCCCTGCCCACGGAGGGGTCAACACCGGGCTGCACAACACCGTCCCCAGGAGCCTAGTTCATGGCAGCGGTGGTGCCCACATTCACCACAACCCGTGGGTGGCGTCACGAATTTAAATTCCTAAACACCACGGCCCCAGCCGTGAACCTCCCCACCGAAACCCCTCACGTAGCGCCAGCCTCCCTTCAGAGCGACGTGACCCCCGGGTCCGGAGGCGCTCGCCACCCACCAAACGAGCCCTCGGCTGCGGCTGAGCGCGGGGCGGTACACTCGCACATCGGAATGCTACAAGACAGGTATCATTTCTATTGTTGTGCTGAGATTTATACCACCATTTCCAGCAATAAAAACATCCTGACAATCTCACTGTAAGAACAGTAATTTAAGGCTGATAGCAGCGGAGATAATGAGCACTTACACATGTATCCATTCTATGCATCACATACAGTGACTTCTGACGTTTTCACACTGGAATCACGGTGGATTTTGGAATGTGCAGATTTCTGGTCGGTCCATGGCGTCTCTTCCCTCACGGGTGGCAGAGAAATTAATGTATACACTTGATAGGAGAACTATTCTTTCTTAAAGGGCATGTACACTTTTAGCATATTTATTGCTTCAATGCATCTAACACAAATGCAAAAGAAATTTAAAAATAGGTATTGATCATAAAATGTACTATTTTATGTATGCACGCTCTTATCCAACACCTACGTGTCTCTGTGGATACTGTATAGTGGAGTCTGACTCCGCAGTTATGCATTACACTTTTCCATCCGCTTTCTCTTCTAGGGTCAGTAATTTAGCAAAAAGGAGCAGTGCTCGGTGCTTGTAACTAGTCATGAGCGGGTACTACCATGCTCAGTACTCGTAACTAGTGATGAGCGGGCACTACCATGCTCAGTACTCGTAACTAGTGATGAGCGGGCACTACCATGCTCGGGTGCTCAGTACTCGTAACTAGTGATGAGCGGGCACTACCATGCTCGGGTGCTCAGTACTGGTAACTAGTGATGAGCGAGCACTACCATGCTCTGGTGCTCAGTACTGGTAACTAGTGATGAGCGGGCACTACCATGCTCTGGTGCTCAGTACTGGTGACGAGTAGTTGGACGGGCTCGACGCAAGTACCCGAGTATAATGGAAGTCAATGGGAACTAGAGCATTTTTCTCGATGATCTTACGGGCAAATGCTTACGTTTCTGTAAGGCCTGCAACACACATCCGTTTAAAACGTGCGTGTTTGGTCCGCTCCGTACATACCGGAGATACGACCAAACGTGCACATAAGTTTTTTTATGTTTAAAGGCACACGTGCGTGTTATCTGAACTTCCGTGTGTTCGTGTGCGTCCCACGTTTTTTGCTCCGTTTGGCACAGAAGCATGTTTGTTTTTGGGACGGAGCACGCACACACGGACATAATGTTAGCCTATGGGAGTCCAAATAAAACGTTCCTTGCACGGATGTGTGGTTATGTTGTCCGTGAGAAATGTCCGTGTGTGATGCAAAATGTCGGTACTACATGTCGGAAGACAGAGTAGCGGGATGAGAATGAACTCGGGTGAACTTCACCCGACTTCATTGTCATGCCGCGGCTCTGTCTGTGTGCCATGTACTGATTAGCGGTCACCTGTGAAGGATTCACCGGTGACCGCTAATCCCCCAAGTGACTGAAGTGTCCCCCCCTTTCTCATACTCACCGATCACCGGCGCTGCACGGCGTTAACACTGCTCCGGCGGCTTTTTCTAATTTGAAAAAGCTGGCCGCTCATTAAACAATCTCGTATTCCCTGCTTTCCCCGCCCACCGGCGCCTATGATTGGTTGCAGTGAGACACGCCCCCACACTGAGTGACAGGTGTCTCACTGCACCCAATCACAGCAGTCGGTGGGCGTGTCACTATGGAGTATAGAAAGAAATAAATAATTAAAAAAATGGCGTGCGGTCCCCCCAATTTTAATACCAGCCAGATAAAGCCATACGGCTGAAGGCTGGTATTCTCAGGATGGGGAGCTCCACGTTATGGGGAGCCCCCCAGCCTAACAATATCAGTCAGCAGCCGCCCAGAATTTCCACATACATTAGATGCGACTGTTCTGGGACAGTACCCGGCTCTTCCCGATTTGCCCTGGTGCGTTGGCAAATCGGAGTAATAAGGAGTTAATGGCAGCCCATAGCTGCCACTACATCCTAGATTAATCATGTCAGGCGTCTCCCCGAGATACCTTCCATGATTCATCTGTAAATTACAGTAAATAAACACACACACCTGAAAAATCCTTTATGAGAAATAAAAAACACAAACACATTCCCTGGTTCACCAATTTAATAAGCCCGAAAAAGCCCTCCATGTCCGTCGTAATCCAGGATGGTTCAGCGTCGCTTCCAGCTCTGCTGCATGAAGGTGACCGGAGCAGCAGAAGACACCGCCGCTCCGGTCAGCTCCACGCAGCAAATGAAGAGAGCCGCGTGATCAGCTGAGCTGTCACTGAGGTTACTCGCGGCCACCGCTGGATGCAGCGGTGGCCACGGGTAACCTCGGTGACAGCTCAGCTGATCGCGCTACTCACCGCCGCTCCTGTCAGCTCCACGCAGCAACTGAGGTGAGTAGCGCGATCAGCTGAGCTGTCACTGAGGTTACCCGCGGCCACCGCTGCATCCAGCGGTGGCCGCGAGTAACCTCAGTGACAGCTCAGCTGATCACGCGGCTCTCTTCATTTGCTGCGTGGAGCTGACCGGAGCGGCGGTGTCTTCTGCAGCTCCGGTCACCTTCATGCAGCAGAGCTGGAAGCGACGCTGAACCATCCTGGATTACGACGGACATGGAGGGCTTTTTCGGGCTTATTAAATTGGTGAACCAGGGAATGTGTTTGTGTTTTTTATTTCTCATAAAGGATTTTTCAGGTGTGTGTGTTTATTTACTGTAATTTACAGATCAAACATGGAAGGTATCTCGGGGAGACGCCTGACATGATTAATCTAGGTTTTAGTGGCAGCTATGGGCTGCCATTAACTCCTTATTACCCCGATTTGCCAACGCACCAGGGCAAATCAGGAAGAGCCGGGTACTGTCCCAGAACAGTCACATCTAATGTATGCAGCAATTCTGGGCGGCTGCTGGCTGATATTGTTAGGCTGGGGGGCTCCCCATAACGTGGGGCTCCCCATCCTGAGAATACCAGCCTTCAGCCGTATGGCTTTATCTTGCTGGTATTAAAATTGGGGGGGGACCACACGCCAGTTTTTTTAATTATTTATTTATTTTACTGCACAGTATAGACACGCCCACCGGCTGCTGTGATTGGGCGCAGTGACACAGCTGTCACTCAGCGTGTGGGCGTGTCTCACTGCAACCAATCATATTTGCCGGTGGGCGGGGAAAGCAGGGAATACGAGATTGATTAATGAGCGGCCGGCTTTTTCAAAAGAGAAAAAGCCACCGGAGTTTAGAGAACAGCCGTGCAGCGCCGCACCGGTGATCAGGGAACGGTGAGTATGAGAGAGGGGTACTCCATTCAGTCACTCAGGTGATTAGCGGTCACCGGTGAGTCCTTCACGAGTGACCGCTAATCAGGACGCGACACAGACAGAGCCGCGGTATGAGGATGAAGTCGGGTGAAGTTCACCCGAGTTCATTTTCAGCGCGCGACTCTGTCTGCTGTCAGCCGGCATGTATCAACGACATTTCACACGGACAACACACACACACACACGTCAGTTAAGTTTCACACGCACACGTGGTTACCATACGCCGGACACACAGCCACCACACGTGCGTTATTTACGGACCAAAAAACGGATTACGGACATGAAAAACGGCCCGTATTACACGTGCGAGGTTATCAAGGACATGTGTTTTAGGCCTCACACGTAGTTTTGCACAAACTTTGCCGATTGTCATAGCGGCATTGGATCCTGTTCAAATTGCAGATTCTGACACTCCAGATTATGGTTTCGCTGGTGTCTGGGATCAACACATACAGACTCGGGCGTCGACCTGCTGTGTGCTGGCTAGCTACAGGTAATCTCTGCTGGTCTGCTTGCTCCTTTAATCACATGTTGTGGGGAGGCCTATTACATCTGCTCCCCTCCTATTTTATGGTGGTGGAATCTGTGCCCACATGCCAGCTATAGTTTATTCTATGATGGTCTGTGACGTGTGGTTCCCAAGAGTGTCTGGTGAAAGTTGTGCCTATTGCTTGTTGTGGTTGTGGAGTTTAATCCCTGTTGTTATGTTTCTTCCTTCCTGCTCTTGTGTTTCCCGCCTGAACCTCTTATGGTCTTTCCCTTTGTATGTAGTGTGTGACAGAGTTTTGTTTTTTCCCTTATCTTTCTTCATCTATGGCTTTCAACAGACTCTTGTCCCGTCCCTCCCTGGTTGGAGTGGGAATCAGATCAGGTCTGGTCAGGAGCAGGGTCAGGAAGGAGACTCAGACATCTCCACCATCAGGAGTATCCCTGAGGCTAGGAATAGCATACGGCCATCTAGCCAAGAGCCCCTGTTCCCCAATATCCCAAAATCAGTGTGACCGTTTCTAATTGACTTTCATTATACTTGGTATACAAGTTGTGCCTGTCCAAGCTTCCAACTGCTCTTCACCAGTACCGAGCATGGTGGTGCCCGCTCATCACTAGTTACGAGTACTGAGCATGGTAGTGCCCGCTCATCACTAGTTACGAGTACTGAGCACCTGAGCATGGTAGTGCCTGCTCATCACTAGTTACGAGTACTGAGCACCCGAGCATGGTAGTGCCCGCTCATCACTAGTTACGAGTACTGAGCACCTGAGCATGGTAGTGCCCGCTCATCACTAGTTACGAGTACCGAGCACCTGAGCATGGTAGTGCCTGCTCATCACTAGTTACGAGTACTGAGCACCCGAGCATGGTAGTGCCTGCTCATCACTAGTTACGAGTACTGAGCACCCGAGCATGGTAGTGCCCGCTCATCACTAGTTACGAGTACTGAGCACCTGAGCATGGTAGTGCCCGCTCATCACTAGTTACGAGTACCGAGCACCTGAGCATGGTAGTGCCTGCTCATCACTAGTTACGAGTACTGAGCACCTGAGCATGGTAGTGCCTGCTCATCACTAGTTACGAGTACTGAGCACCCGAGCATGGTAGTGCCCGCTCATCACTAGTTACGAGTACTGAGCACCTGAGCATGGTAGTGCCCGCTCATTACTAGTTACGAGTACCGAGCACCCGAGCATGGTAGTACCCGCTCATCACTAGTTACGAGAACTGAGCACCTGAGCATGGTAGTGCCCGCTCATTACTAGTTACGAGTACCGAGCATGGTAGTGCCCGCTCATCACTAGTTATCACCTATTCTGTGCATAGCAAATATCTTGTTTTCACTGAACAACTCCTTTAATATTCCAAGTAGATTGGAAAAATATACATAAATATTGCGATTATGGACGTACCTTTAAGAAATTACATTCATTCCTTTCCACGGGATATAAACCACAGTAAAATCTCAGCTTAAAAAAAAACTGTCAAACAACTCCATAGAAAAATCTAGCCCTTTTATTGTATTTTTAGAAACACTTTTATTTTTTTATTTTTATTTTTTTTTTTTTGAAACCAGCAAAAATAATATCTATACAATAGAGAATCAAATATATTCTTTTAATCTCAGAATAGAAAGAACGGGTTGAGGGAATTCGGAAATGTGACTGTCACTGTAAATGTATCTGATGGGTCTGCCCCATGATTTATTTGCCTTAGTGCAATCTGATTGCAGGTTCAGGGGATGGTCCCATGTTCAGGTTTTTGAAGCCAAAGTAAAAAAAATAAATAAAAAATAGTATATATATATATATATATATATATATATATATATATATATATATATATATATACACACACTATTTTTTATTTGTTTTTCACTTTAACTTCAAAAATCTGATCTCCCACCCCCTTCATATCTCAACTGGAATATATATACACACACATATATATATTATATATATAAAATTATAATATACATACATACCAGTATGTGTGTGTATATATATATATATATATATTATATTTTTATATATATATATATATATATCTATCTAAATATAGAGATATACATATATATATATATAAACACATACACACACATACTGAGTGTGTGTGTGTATATATATATAAATAAATAAAATACACACACATACATACACCGGTATGTGTATATATATATATATATGTATATATATATATATATATATATATATATATAAATATAAATATATATTCCAGTTGAGATATGGAGGGGGTGGGAAATCAGTCATTCAGCTTTCTGCCATATATTAGTCACAAATATTTGCACAATGCATGGTTGTGGAAAATGGTGACTTTTAGGGCTTGGGTTGCTCTTATGTGGTCCAACAGATTCACTATAATGTATATCATGTAATCCAACTCTTAGGTGCAGATTTCATTTTTCTGGAGTACAGACCCCCCACCCCCTCAAAAGGTGCAACAAATATATTGCCAGGTGTGCACCTTTTAAAGGGGATGGATGGGGTTGGTTAGTGGAGACAATGATGTTACCACCCTATATAGCTATCAACACACAGTTCCTGATGATCGTAGACACATGGTGACGATGTCTGGGGTCATAACATCATCGACAATACGGCACTCGGTCTCCCACCCACAGACTTCTGGTTTAGGACTGATGTGAAAGACTCTGCTTAATAAATTTCCCCTTCAGTGTTTTCTGTATGATCCATTTGTCTTCAAAAACCTGAACATGACCCCCCCCCCCCAAAAAAAAAAATATCTGTACGGTGTCTTTAGAAGACTTGATTATGACTTGTTTCAACTTCTGGAGTTACCGGAATGGGTCATTTCTGAACTCCAAAACTTAGGGTAGCTTCAATTTTTATGGCAGTATTTGCAAGCAAAGTCAAAGCCAGACATGACTGTGAAAGGAATAGGAAACTTTCCCGTTCCTGCTGGATTTACTTCTGGTTTTGGCTCAATAATAATGCATCAATGTTTTCCCATTTAACCAATGCGTGTTGAAGGGATCATGTCACCAGATTTGGCAACCATAAGTTGTGGCCACCACCAGTGGGCTCCTATATACAGCATTCCGGCTGCTCTCTAACATAAAAGACACTTTTAGAATACTCAACTAGAGGGCGGTCTGGTCCAATGGGTGTCGCTGCTCTCCGGTCCGGCGCCTCCTCTCTGCAGTGATCTCCGTCCTCCTTCTAACCAGCCCAGGCCAGCATTGCGTTCCTGCACATATGCACTTTAATCTGCATGGCTCAGGGCAGGTCAAAGTACTGTAAAGCGCAGGCACAAGGAAATGACAAAGATTACCCGCGCATGCGCACTACAATACTTTGATCTGCTCTGAACAGGGCAGAACAAAGTGCACCTGCGCAAGAATGCAATGGAGGCATCTGTGGATAACGTTGGATGTGTCATGCACATGAGCCTCAGAAGAAAGAGGACGGTGATCGCCTCAGAGAGGAGGCGCCGGACCGGAGAGAGGAGGTGCCGGACCGGAGAGAAGTGACACCCATCGAACCGGACCGCCCCCAAGATGAGTATAATAAAAGTGTTTTTACGTTCTACAGAGTGGCCTGGGCTCTTATATAACGTATTCTAGAATGCTGTATATAAGAGCTCACTGGTGGTGGCCAAAGCTCGTAGTCACCAAAGCTCGTAGTCGCCAAATCTGGTGACAGGTTCCATTTAAAGGGAATTTGTCACCAGGTTTTTTGCTACACCATCTGAGAGCAGCATATTGTTGGGGTTGATACCGATTCCAGCGATGTGTTGCATGTATTGACACATCACAGGAAACAGGGAATCTTTGTGTACATCAGTGATCCTGAACCTGTGGGTTGCGAGCCCGTGTTGTGTGGGTTGCAAACTTGTGTTGTATGGCTCGCGTTGTCTGGCTCGTGAGCCCGTGTTGTGCGGCTCGCGAGCCCGTGATGTACATGCATCCAGATCTGCTCTTCTGTACGGGCAGACTCAGGAAAGTCACCATCTGTAGACCTTTTTTTCTTCGTAGCCATTTGCTAGACCTGGTGCTTATGTACCCAGCTGACAGACCTCTGCGAGCCACACATCATGGGCTCATGAGTCCTTCTCTTCGTAGCCGTTTGCTAGACCTGATGCTTATGTGCCAAGCTAGCAGACCTCCGTGAGCCACACAACATGGGTTCGCGAGCCACACATCACGAGCTCGCAAGCCTCTGATGTGTGGCTCACGGAGGTCTACTAGCTTGGCGCACAAGCACCAGGTCTAGCAAACGGCTATGAAGAGAAGGTCTACAGATGGTGACTTTTCTGAGTCTCCCTGTACAGAAGAGCAGCTCTGGATGCACATATGCCGGCCATGGGGGTGGAGAGATAAATATGGTAAGCTGGAGCTTGGGTGCTAACACCAGTTAGATGGGTGCTTGAAGCTGGATGAAAGAGTGCTTGATGGATGAATACTGAATAGGAGTAAAGTGGGAACACCTGAATGTAAGTATGCTGTCTGTAAGGCAGGGTGACACAAGGTCTTGGTGTTACGATGTCAGACAAAGCTTCACCCAAAAAAATAGTGGTAATGGGGGGCTCTAATAGGGGAGGATGGAGAAACTGGATGTCATCACCAGGAGAGCTTGAGATGTGGCTCGCGACCATCTGTCAGAGGTCAATGTGGCTCTGACAGGTTAGGGACCACTGCTGGCATCTTGGGTGGCAAAGTCCTGGTGATAAACCACCCTCAATCAGGTCACACATTATACCACAATACTGCTCCCAGTGGACGTTTCCTAGAAAACACATTCCCTCATTATCCACGTGATCAATACAAATCCTCAAACGGTTTGGAGTAATTGAACATTTGATAATCCATGTAATAAAAATCATAGGTGCGCTGTCTTTCCAGCGGGGACAATTGTGCAAAATATTGCTGTGTGATTTTACCAGTGGTCCTTTCCTCATTGGAATGTCTGTCTTTAAATCTGGGAAACGTCAAGTTTTGAGGAGCCCCTATGAGGTGCAGAAGAAAATTAGCATCATCTTCCATGCTCTCAAATTTACCAATGAAATCGTAGTCTATCAAGCACGGACTGCAAAGTTTACTAACGTGGTCCCAATGGATATCCATGCCCACCGGCCTGTGAACATCCAGCAGGTATTGGATAAACTCTTTGAAATGTACGCCGGAGCCTGTCCTCAATGCTTCCCTTGTGGCGTTTCGTCTGTATTTAGAAATGATCGCTTTTCCAAACACCGGATGGTAATAATTATTGGCGTGCTCAAACTTGTCCCGGAAAGCGGAGACCAACCTCTCGAAAGGTTCTCGGACAAAGATCATCTTCTTGTACGTGTTCAGCCGGTTGAAGATTCCTTTGCGGTCAAAACTGTCCAACCTTTTCAAGTAGTTCCCGTAGTGAACGGTATTGTGCGGAATATCCTTGGTGGAGGAAGCCAAGCCGTTAAGGACCATTAATACCCGTTTCCAGTTGGAACAACCGGCCTTTGGAACCTCGCAGTAGAGTATCTTGTGCTTGTCTTCTACGAAGATTCGGGAGACGTGATAAGGGGTGATAATCCGCCGGCTGCCGCTCTTGTACTTCAGGCAGATATCGTGCATAAGCTTTTTGCGTTGCCTTTGAACCTCGTACAGCTTTCTCCATTTGCCGTGGAGGTCCTCGTAATCCGGCGGCATGAGGTCCACGGCGGAACCGTTCAAGGGCATCAAGATGGGAGTCTCTTTCAATAGGAAATGCTTCCTCTTCTTCAAAAGCTTTTTCTCCGCGTAGATCATATTGTCTCGCCTTAGAAAGATGGTCTTTTTCTGCCTGCGACTTGTGCTGTGTAAACTAGCCGGGTACTGATAAGGAGGATACAGCGGCACGTCTTGGTTTATGTTCAGGAGCTGTTTGGCAGCGGCTTCTATTGAAGTCCCATATTGATTGTTGGATGTACAGTCCTGTGAACAGAATAGAGAATTATTCAGGATTCGGCGGCACAAAAGCTTACAAGACACACAGAAAAGAACATTGCTCATCTTCTCTGACAAATCTAAACACCGCTCCGGCAAGCGGAGTGTCAGAGCGCACCGTGTTGTTATTTGTGTATTCATGATACGGGGCAAACAAATAGCTATTTTTTTTGTTCATATAGAACTAAGCAGCTGCCGCCGATGACAGGATATGGAAAGACTGCATAAATAGACCAGGAGCGAACATACCCTGCAACAAAAGCTGCCAAAGCATATTATGATACGTAGGTATCCAGACTGCATCCAAACACATTGGGGGCTTATCTTTGTCAATGCGTCCTTAGAGACGGGGAAATCTGACCCTTAGGACCCACATCTAAACACATTAGGGGCTTATCTTTGTCAATGCGTCCTTAGAGACGGGGAAATCTGACCCTTAGGACCCACATCCAACACATTGGGGGCCTATCTTTGTCAATACATCCTCAGAGATGGGAAAATCTGACCCTTAGGACCCACATCTAAACACATTAGGGGCTTACCTTTGTCAATGCATCCTTGAAGAGGGGGAAATCTAACCTTTAGGACCCACATCCAAACACATTGGGGGCTTATCTTTGTCAATGCATCCTCGAAGAGGGGGAAATCTAACCCTTAGGACCCACATTCAAACACATTGGGGGCTTACCTTTGTCAATGCGTCATCAGAGAGGGGGAAATTGGACTCTTAGGACCCACATCCAACACATTTGGGGCCTATCTTTGTCAATACATCCTCGGAGATGGGAAAATCTGACCCTTAGGACCCACATCTAAACACATTAGGGGCTTATCTTTGTCAATGCGTCCTTAGAGACGGGGAAATCTGACCCTTAGGACCCACATCCAACACATTGGGGGCTTATCTTTGTCAATGCGTCATTGGAGAGGAGGAAATCTGACCCTTTGAACCCACATCCAAACACATTGGGGGCTTATCTTTGTCAATGCGTCCTTAGAGACGGGGAAATCTGACCCTTAGGACCCACATCCAACACATTGGGGGCTTATCTTTGTCAATGCTTCATTGGAGAGGAGGAAATCTGACCCTTTGAACCCACATCCAAACACATTGGGGGCTTATCTTTGTCAATGCATCCTCGGAGAGGGAGAAATCTAACCCTTAGGACCCAGATGTAAACACAATGGGGGCTTATATTTGTCAATGCATAATCGGAGAAGAGTAAATCTGACCCTTAGGGGTGCTTCACACACAGCGAGCTCACTGCCGAGATCGCTGCTGAGTCACGCTTTTTGTGACGCAGCAGTGACCTCATTAGCGATCTCGCTGTGTGTGACACTGAGCAGCGATCTGGCCCCTGCTGCGAGATCGCTGCTCGTTACACACAGCCCTGGTTCGTTTTCTTCAAAGCCGCTCTCCTGCTGTGACACACAGATCGCTGTGTGTGACAGCAAGAGAGCGACAAATGAAGCGAGCAGGGAGCAGGACCCGGCGTCTGACAGCTGAGGTAAGCTGTATCCAAGATAAACATCGGGTAACCAAGGTGGTTACCCGATATTTACCTTAGTTACCAGCCTCTGCAGCTCTCACGCTGCCTGTGCTGCCGGCTCCGGCTCTCTGCACATGTAGCTGCTGTACACATCGGGTTAATTAACCCGATGTGTACAGCAGCTAGGAGAGCAAGGAGCCAGCGCTAAGCAGTGTGCGCGGCTCCCTGCTCTCTGCACATGTAGCTGCATTACACATCGGGTTAATTAACCCGATGTGTACTGTAGCTAGGAGAGCAAGGAGCCAGCGCTCAGTGTGCGCGGCTCCCTGCTCCCTGCTCACACTGGTAACTAATGTAAACATCGGGTAACCATACCCGATGTTTACCTTAGTTACCAGTCTCCGCAGCTTCCAGACGACGGCTCCGTGCAAGCGCAGCGTCGCTTGCACGTCGCTGCTGGCTGGGGGCTGTTCACTGGTCGCTGGTGAGATCTGCCTGTTTGACAGCTCACCAGCGACCATGTAGCGATGCAGCAGCGATCCTGACCAGGTCAGATCGCTGGTCGGATCGCTGCTGCATCGCTAAGTGTGAAGGTACCCTTAGGACCCACATCCAACACATTGGGGGCTTATCTTTGGCAGTGCATCCTTGGAGAGGGGGAAATCTGACCCTTCGAACCCACATCCAAACAAATTGGGGGCTTATCTTTGTCAATGCATCCTCAGAGAGGAGGAAATCTGACCCTTAAGGCCCCGTCACACTAAGCAACATCGATAGCAACATCGCTGCTAACGAACAACTTTTGTGACGTTGCTAGCGATGTTGCGGTGTGTGACATCCAGCAACAACCTGGCCCCTGCTGTGAGGTCGTTGGTTGTTGCTGAATGTCCTGGGCCATTTTTTAGTTGTTGCTCTCCCGCTGTGAAGCACAGATCGCTGTGTGTGACAGCGAGACAGCAACAACTAAATGTGCAGGCAGCAGGAGCCGGCTTCTGCGGAGGCTGGTAACCAATGTAAACATCGGGTAACCAAGAAGCCCTGTCCTTGGTTACCCGATATTTACCTTCGTTACCGGCCTCCGCAGCTCTCACTGTCAGTGCCGGCTCCTGCTCTGTGCACATGTAGCTGCAGGACACATCGGGTTAATTAACCCGATGTGTGCTGTAACTAGGAGAGCAGGGAGCCAGCGCTAAGCATTGTGCGCGGCTCCCTGCTCTGTGCACATGTAGCTGCAGCACACATCGGGTAATTAACCCGATGTGTGCTGTAACTAGGAGAGCAGGGAGCCAGCGCTAAGCGGTGTGCGCTGCTCCCTGCTCTCTGCACGTGTAGCTGCGTGCACTGGTAACCAAGGTAAATATCGGGTTGCTTACCCGATATTTACCTTAGTTACCAAGCGCAGCATCTTCCACGCGGCGCTGCTGGCTGGGGGCTGGGACACTGGTTGCTGGTGAGCTCACCAGCAACTCGTGTAGCGACGCTCCAGCGATCCCTGCCAGGTCAGGTTGCTGGTGGGATCGCTGGAGCGTCGCAGTGTGACATCTCACCAGCAACCTCCTAGCAACTTACCAGCGATCCCTATCGGGTTGGATCATTGTTGGGATCGCTGGTAAGTTGTTTAGTGTGACTGGGCCTTTAGGACCCACATCCAAAAACATTGGGGGCTTATATTTCTCAATGCATCCTCAGAGAGGGGGAAATTAACCCTTCGGACCCACATATAAACACATTGAGGACTTCTCTTTATCAATGCATCCTTGGAGAGGGGAAAATCTGACCCTTAGGACCCACATCCAAACACATTGGGGGCTTATATTTGTCAATGCGTCATCGGAGAGGTGGAAATCTAACCCTTAGGACTCACACCAATCACACACACATGCACAGATGAGTGAGGCATGGTGCAATATTATCAAGGATAGGCAACAGCGGCTTACATGTCCTGCTGATTGCTGGAGCATCAGACACCCACCAGTCCCACACTAACGAGCTATCACTTTTTATGGAAATTCCCTTTAATTCAGATTATAAAAAGGATCCAACCACAGGTTAGCTGTAAATCATTGTTCACATCTTCTTCGGAGGCTGCATACTTTTTACTGGAAGAAATAGCGTAACCTAGTGTACAAAGAAAGAAAATCATGCTGGAAGCCTGACAGCCCGAACTAGTCAATGAAGTGTTTTTCATTTTTTTATCCAGTGCATTTCAATTCTGGGTGCAGGTTCACAGATTTCACCTTTAACAATGAAAAGAGTAAAATCGTCTCTAAATCCACGTGTAACGAGTGTTGATTTTGCTGCAGAATATCTGCAGACAAATCCACACAATAACATCCAAGCTACTGGTCCAGTCCTGTGCACAATGACTATTTTTTGCTTCCACTTTTGACTTATATATTTTGACTTATATTCGTATGAATATTTCATAGAATGGTAGAGTTGGAAGGGACCTCAAGGGCCATCGGGACCAACCCCCTGCGAGTGCAGGCTTTCCTGAATCATCCCATTCATATGTTTATCCAGCTTCCGCTTGAAGATTTCCATTGATGGAGAGATCACCACCTCCCGTGGTCGCCTGTTCCACTTCCTGACTGCCCTCACTACCTCCTGTGGTCGCCTGTTCCACTCCCTGACTGCCCTCACTGTCAGAAAGTTTTTCCTAATATCTAATCTGAATCTCCTTCCTTTTACTTTCCTCCCATTGCTTCTTGTACTTCCTTGTGCTAATGAGAATAGGGTGGTTCCCTCTGCTCTGGACTCCCTTTCAGATATTTGTAGACCGCTATTAAGCCTCCTCTCAGCCTTCTCTCTAGTTCTTTTAGCCGTTCTTCATATGACATGGTTTGCAGACCTTCTACCATATCGGTTGCTCTTCACTGGACTTGCTCCAATATATCGATGTCTTTCTTGAATTGGGGAGCTCAGACCTATACACAATATTCCAGGTGGGGTCTGACCAGGGCAGTATATGTGTATATTTACCAAAGGTCAAGTTATCATAGATCAGATCTTATCTGGTTGAAAGGAATTCCTGCTAATTTTTAGGTTTTTCACACTTATGGGCCTCATTGAGATGTCCGATATTCTCATAGGAGTAGTATCCATGGTTTTCACAGATAGCACTCGCAACTGTGATACGTCTATTGGGCCCTTTACATGTCCGTGATTTTTCACAGTATGAGAGGAGATCAGCGGAAAATCTGGGAGACATATCTGGGCAATGCAAGTGTCACGGGTGTGTCACGGTTGAAAGACAGCCTTATGGTGTCCAGCTGTAGAAAGTCGTAGAGTTTGCCTACACAAATTGCTCCCTGTGGTGTAAATCGTATCCTATGTATCTTCTCTGCTTAAAATTAATCCCTTTCCTTTTAGGACCCTGTAGATATCCTCACCTTTCAGCTGTTAATTATCATCACTTCCCCTTGTGTCCTTAAATACCCACATTTCCCCTTGGTGTTTGCTGGTGATAGATTTATATTCCTATACAGGCCTTGGATGCAATCAGTCAGCTTGTATTCATCTGAAGAAATGTTGTTTGTTGCTGTACCTCTCCTTGAGACATCTGGAGATAAGTTGTTTGTATATGTAGTGCCCCTGAAGCCATCAGGGAGCTACAAGGTACTGCATCCCCACCAGGATGCAGTACCTACCCCCAGGAACCCAGAAGACCAGTGCCGGTAACAACCAGACATTCCAGTAAATCCCTGTTTTTCCCAAATTCCCCACAGACTGGTATCAGGCTAGGGCTGGACCTATGATGGACACTTAGAGGTGGAGCTGATTCAGTCCATTAGACAACCAACTGGGAGGGGCAGACCGTGTACAGTGAGAAGAGACAGAGTGAGTCGGTGAAGGGGGAAGCAAGTGGGAGCTCTGACAGGAGTGTTATAGTGACCTGAGGGCTCAGGCAGTTGGTTGCCGGTGGAGTACTCTCGGAACCACGCACCAATGGGGTACAAAATCCTAGGTCAAGCAAACGCTCCAGGCAGACCTGATAAAATCTTCACAGTGAGGGGACCATCAAGGACCTCACTGACCTTGAAGTTCGGGACACAGTAGCAACAGGAGAAGCGGGGACAGGACCAGAGACGCCAACCTCACAGAGTTCACGCTACCGTCATACGGACTACCGTTGAGAGACTACCAGAAGGGGACCCCCAGCCGCTCCAAGCCACGGGTACCCACCAACCAAAGACAGGTGCAAGGGAAAGAAGCCACCAGGTCACTAAACCGGCACTGGGACTAAGGGGACCTGCGGTTGAGACCAGCCATCCTCGGGTGACCAGTTTCCAGCTTACTGTGAGTAAAGGAACCAGTTACACTGCAACCCCTTGTGTGGCCTACCTTCTTTCAACACCCATCTACATCACCTATCCTCTGGGGCCTGGTCCTGCTTGTGGAGGGGGCTTAACATCCAGGCTGTCACCAAAACCAGCCCCAATAGCAAGAACTGTGCAGTGGCAGCTCCATCCCCATAGCCGAAAACTGCAAGTGGCGTCATGTATAAACTTTCATTTAAACTCCCATGTAAAAAAGAACCCCTTTTAAAAAACACCCAGGGTACAGAACCGGGCAACGACCACTAAGTGACATCTTCCCAGTTATACACTGCCCGGGACCGAGTACCCCATAACCCTGGGTGACACATATACTTTCCCCTGGGTGTTTTCCCTGTGTGTTCTTTAGAGCTTAGTGGGGTTGACTAAGCGCTCATCCCATCCATTCCTTACCTAAGGCCCAGTTCAGGGTCAGCTAGGGCCAGGTATCCTGCTCGGCACATAGGTGCGAAACCTATATAGGGTGGTCACGAGAGCCAGCTAAAGTTTTTGGGAGGGGTCACCATCTTCCCTTTCCCTAGACATAGGGTTTCCCTTCTTTGTCGCCGTACGCGTGGTACTTTCCCCACACCTAGTGTGACAGCAAGGCTATAAATCGGTCCGCACTCGGGTAACATCTGGGTAAAGTCTGATTTTCATGGACTGCCAGAATGGAGAAGGTGAAGAAACCTTTTTTTCTCCACATTCCAGAAAATCTGGTGACACGGACCACACTCTGATCAATATACACTGTTTTGTCATGATTGACTCCTGGCTCAGCTGGAGCTGAGCCTTTTTTTTCGTTTCACTTCAGATGCAGGTCACGTTAGGGGTTAATCCTTCCTGCCTCGTTCTGGAGGTCAGGCTGCTTTATTAGGGCACTGCTTCTCTTGGACTTCGCCAGTGATACTTCTGGCTCTGCTGTGTTCTGCTCTTGAGTGACCTGTTGTCTGCCCTGCCCCCTCCTGACCTCCGGGTTCACCTGACCTGGTAACCTCCTCTGTTGTCTGTTTCCATCAGTGTCTCTCCCGCTGTCTCCCTGTTCGTTCCTTATCTGTTTACCTTTATTCTGTCTTGTCTTCCCACTCCCCCTCGCTTCTAGGCTCTGATTTCCCGGCTACTGACTATTGGCTTCCCTCTGACTACGTTTAGACTTTGCCCTTGTGTACTTACAAGACCTCATGTTGTGACACGGCTTTCTGACAATTCTACTGCCATCTGGTGGGCTTGACTAGTATTACCTCAGCTAGGGAATTCCCTGCTCATACGTTTCCTCCACTTTTACGCCCCCTAGTGGATTACCAGCTAACTACCTTCTCAGATAGTTTCAGGAATCCTCTCAGTCCCACATTACTGCGCTGTACTGCTATTGTACATCTTAGAGTACAGCGTGACAGTTTTTCTTGTATTTGGAGAAATGGATGTCTGAAAGTTAGGAAAGGGCCCAACCCCGAGACCCCCAACAATGCTTCCTGGAGTACCACCGCACCAGCAGTGCTTTTCCAGGCACAGAGGGACAAATACTGGAAAATCTTTTTGCCATAATCTTTTTTTATTATTTACAGCAAAGATGGAGCTTCAGCTGTACATTGCCAAGGCCAAAAACTACTACTCTAGCAGGATGCAGCCAAGCCCCCACTAGGTGGAGGCATCACGGGTGCAGGAGGAGCAAATCACACACACGCTTCCAAAACATGGAGGGGGCGATTGCTGGATGGTAAAACTGCACACTGATGGCTTGCATAGAGCGCTGTTCACACTTGCAAATGCACAGTCACAAACCCGCAGCCTATTAGGTGACGCCCATATTATTAGATCAGGCGGGCTGCCAAGCCGTACTCCATTTCTGCATCATACAGGGACAGGAACTCTAATATGCAAGGCGTAACAGAAAGGGGCCTAGCTGTATCCTGTACAAAAAATATGAGGGTTTTTGTTGGTATTATGGCCATAAGACGGAAGTCTACAACCCTCTTCACGGGAACCTCAAGCTTGTAGGTCCCTACCCTATATATAATGTAAGTATACATTATATAGGTAGTAATGATATGCAAGGCCTAATAGAGAGGGACCTGGTTGCATCCTGTAGAAAAAAATAATGAGGATTTTTGTTGGTATTATGGCCATAAGACGAAAGCCTACAACCCCCGTCACGGGAACCTCACGCTTGTACGTCCCTACACTATATATAATGTAAGTATACATTATATAGGTAGTAATGTACTAGGTAATGTACAGCTGCCGCTCCATCTTTGCTGTAAGTAATGATATTTATTCGGGGTTGGTTTTTTTTGCTTTTTTATATCAATCTTTTTTAGTATAACCCTTGCATTTCTAGTGGCTGATCTAGATGCACAGTGTAAGGTGCAGATTTTGTGCCCCCTCCATAGTGCCTCCTGGCAGATGCTCTTTATATGATTTATTCCATCTTGTATCAGATGTCTTCGTCGGGTGAACTGCGAACGTGGAGGTCACTAAAATGACATTACTAAAGATATTAAATAAGAAACCTGCAGCTGCAAAGAGCAGGATCTTGAAATTGTGCAACACGATAGCTCGGCGTAACCACATTTTTCTCTGCAGGTCTGTGAAATGAAGACTGATCTTTTGTGTGTGACCCTCGTGTCATCCTAACAAGAGTGGGCTTTTAACTTGCGCCGTTCAGCTGCACACGTGCCGCGCTCTCCAGCCGCTCGCTAACTGATAAAACGGACGAGGATTCGTGGGCCTGCAGGACCAGGCACAGATCCCTTCACCTTTTTTTTTCGGGTTTAACTCTTTGATCTGGCAATTCTTTTTATCTACCCGGCTGCTTTATATGTGGAAGGACAAGGCTGGAGAGTCTGGGTCATCTACGTTTGCAAACCGACACTATTAGAGAAGTGAGGATAGCTCAGTGTTTATATATGATACATAATATAGCACCAAGACAGTACTAGGCCAAATTGGACAAAAGGGGGGGGGCTGCAAAACCACCCCCAAAACTAAGAGTCTCGGGGTGTTCCTAAATTTTGCTAGGTTTGCTGAGTATTGTCAAATGCACAAGCCCTTAGAACAGTGATGGCTAACCTGTGACACGGAGCCATTTTTGCTGACATGCACGGCAGGGGGCCGCATCCCGATCTATAAGACAAGCCGTGGCCACCGGTCATTTAACTAGAACTGTATGTGCGACCTGTAAAATGACCGGCCCCGGGGGGAGCACATGCAGTTCTAGTGCAATCACCGGCGGCTTGTCTTATAGATCGGGATGTGGCCGCCGGTATTTTGTGTTGTGTATCTTTAATCAAGGTCCTAAGTGAGGCGTGCTTATGTACCACGCAGTACGTAACACACCTCTCTCTAACCCAGGGGTGTCAAACACGCGGGCTGCATGCGGCTCCTGAGGCAGCTTCTTGCGGTCAGCAGGCCCCCTGAGGATCGCGGCCCTATGTAGCCACCGGTTAATCACAGGCCAGCATGTGACGTCGTTTTATGACATCAGCTGCTGGCCTCTGATTGGCCGGCGGCTGCCATTGGTGAATCTCTGCAGAGCTTTCCTCTGAAGTAAAGCGCAGGTGGCTGCAGCACCAGACATAGGGCCGCGATCGTCAGGGGGACTGCGGGCCACAAGAAGCAGGACACCGAGGGAATGGAAGACAGGAGAGAAGAATCCTTGTTTGATGTGTGTATGTGAAAATGGCATAATGTGGCATAAATAGGGGAAATTACTACAGGATGGGGCAGTACTAAATGAAGCAGACAAGGATGGGCACAAGAATGGGCACATTACTACAGAAGACAAGGATGGGCACATTACTACAGAAGACAAGGATGGGCACATTAATACAGAAGACAAGGATGGGCACATTACTACAGTAAAGGGCATTGCTAAAATATGGGGACGAGGATGGGGGGATGTGGCACAAGAATGGACACATTACTACAGGATGGAGACAAAATGGGCACATTACTATAGGGGACAAGATGGGCACATTACTACAGGATGGAGACAAAATGGGCACATTACTATAGGGGACAAGATGGGCACATTACTACAGGATGGGGAAAATATGGGATCATTACTACAGGATGGGGACAGAATGGGCACATTACTACAGGATGGGGAAAAGGTGGGCACATTAATACAGGATTGAGAAACGATGGGATCATTACTACAGGATGGGGACAAAATGGGGTCATTACTACAGGATAGGGACAAAATGGTCATTGCTACAGGATGGGGCACATTACTACAGGATGGGGAAAAAATGGGGTCATTACTACAGGATGGGGACAAAATGGGCACATTACTACAGGATGGGGAAAAGATGGGCACATTACTACAGGGGACAAGGATAGGCCCATTACGACAGAGGACATGACTGCTGGGGGGGAGGAGAGAAGATAATGACTGCTGGTAGGGGAGAGGAGATAATCATTATTTATTTGCTCTCCCACCAGCAGTCATTATCTCCTCTCCCCCTGCCCCTCAGCAGTCAATATCAGATAACGTTTTGTAATTAAAGCTACAAATATCAAAAAATTATGAACTTTTCAAGAAGTGACACACTACCTAAGTTATGCTCATTTTTTTAATGAATTTTGACACGCCAAGCTCAAAAGATTGGCCATCACTGTCCTAGAGGGTTAGCAAGTTTGGATAACCCCTATCAAGGTATATAAGGGTCCCTGATGGTGACTCTCTTTAATTAGCCAGAGCAACACAAAAAAAAAATACAGTTTCCACTCTGGAGGGCTGTGAGCGTCCATGCACTTTATGGACATCAGGTAATGCTTTATTTTCGATCCACCATCCCAGATAGCAAGATATAAGCCTAGTAGAGAGAGGTTTACAGCGTCCTGAAATTAAAGAGAATCTTTCACCAGGTTTTTGCTCCCCCATCTGAGAACAGCCTAACGTAGGGACACAGACACTGATTCCAGTGATATGTCACTTACTGAGCTGTTTGCTGTCATTTTGATGCAATCAATATGGCCTCTGCTGCAGATGTAGCAGTTATACAGAGCTCATGGATATGCTGGACTACCTGCAGCATGCCAAGTAGTCCTGCAATGATAAAATCACAGTTTAATCAGCAGTAGATTATCAAAACTGCACTAAGCAGCCCAGTAAGTGGCACATCGCTGGAATCAGGATCTCTGTCCCTACATTATGGTGTAGTAGTAGATGCTGGAGAGACAAAAAGGCACAATATAGGGCCTTATCCCATTGGAATGGGATATAAAGTACAGGGTATTGCTCACCTGGGGTAGTTGTGTAAGCTGTTGTTTTCCAAATGGTGTTATGTTTGCATCAAGAATTTGTTGAAATTTCATTGAATCCATTCTTCCCTCTACCCGTGAAATGTTCCCTATTCTATTGGCTGCAACACAACCCCAAAGCATGAATGATCCACCCTCATGCTTTATGGTTGGCGAGATATTCTTTTCCTGAAATTCTGTTCCCTGTTTTCTCCACACATGCCTTTGATTATTGTGGCCAAAGAATTCTGTTTTAACCTTATCAGTCCACAGGACTTGTTTCCAAAATGCATCAGACTTGTTTAGATGTTCTTTTGCAGACTTATGATGCTGAATTTTATGGTGAGGACGTAGGAGAGGGTTTTCTTCTGATGACTCTTGTACAAAGACAATATTTGTGCTAGTGTCTCTGCTAAATCTTCCTGAAGGTCTTTTGCAGTCATGCAGGGGTTCTGATTTGCCTCAGCAATCTTACAAGCAGATCTCACAGAAGTTTTGCTTGGTCTAATCCTCCACTGTTCCTGGTAACGGACATTTCTTAATTACATTTCGAACTGAGGAAAGGCTTTGCTCTCTTCTTATAGCCTTCTCCAACTTTGTGGGCCTGCTCCAATTTCTGAGTGCTAGGCAGCTGCTAAGAAGAAGCCATGGCCGCTGTTTTTTGACACAAGGTTAGAGGTGGCCGGGTTCCTATAAAGCTGTGATATTTGCATCCTCCCACCTCTCCTAATGATGATAGTGAACACGTCATAACCCTAACAGGCTAATTGAGGTCTGAAACCTTGGTGAAAGTTATCTCAGCATGCAAATCTCCAAGGGTGCCCACACTTTTGCATTGGCCCATTGTCCTTTTTTTGTTAATTTTTAAATGTAAGCTCTTGGCTTGTAATTTGCAGGATTTTAATGCTCCTGATATTTTCTGCAAAGGACCCCAGCGGGAGAAGAGGGGTTAATGGCGGCTCAGTGAATCCTTATAGCGGCTCTAGACGTGTCTGTCCGCACTCGGAGCATCTGGTGTATAGTTCAGCACTGAGGAAAGTCTTGGAAAATGACATTTGCTGTGATAAGAGATGGCTGCGCTCCAGCTGGGCCGAGACTCAGCTGATGTCTACAAAATCTGTTATCATGCAAAATAAGCCGTTGTGTTCAGATCTGCACTGGTACAGCCAGACAATGGAGCGCTGACAAACCGCAAGCTGACGCTCCAAGAACAATAACACCGAAAACTCCCAAACAGGCCGGACCCGCAGCAGCCGCCAAAGGATGGAGCTGGAAAATACACAATGGCTGAAGGCGCCGGCTTATATGTAAAATATCTATCAAGGACATTCCCTAACTGTATAGAGTCCTCTCCTGTAGCTAAAAATATAAAATTGTGATATGCATTTGTATTCAGCCACTGTGTATATACATTACTGATCCTGTGTTATATCATGTATATACACAGTGACTGCCCCAGCAGAATAGTGAGTGCAGCTCTGGAGCATAATACAGGAGGTAACTCAGGATCAGTAATGTAATGTATGTACACACTGACTGCAGCAGCAGAATAGTGAGTGCAGCTCTGGAGTTATAATACAGGAGGTAACCCAGGATCAGTAATGTAATGTACGTACACAGTGACTGAACCAGCAAAATAGTGAGTGCAGCTCTGGAGTATAATACAGAAGGTAACTCAGGATCAGTACAGGATCAGTAATGTAATGTATGTACACAGTGACTGCCCCAGCAGAATAGTGAGTGCAGCTCTGGAGCATAATACAGGAGGTAACTCAGGATCAGTAATGTAATGTATGTACACAGTGACTGCAGCAGCAGAATAGTGAGTGCAGCTCTGGAGTTATAATACAGGAGGTAACCCAGGATCAGTAATGTAATGTACGTACACAGTGACTGAACCAGCAGAATAGTGAGTGCAGCTCTGGAGTATAATACAGAAGGTAACTCAGGATCAGTACAGGATCAGTAATGTAATGTATGTACACAGTGACTGCACCAGCAGAATAGTGAGTGCAGCTCTGGAGTATAATACAGAAGGTAACTCAGGATAAGTAATGTAATGTATATACACAGTGACTGCACAAGGAGAACAGTGAGAACAGCTCTGGAGCATAATACAAGTTGTAAGGTATTTTAATACATAGCTTCGCTCACCATTCTGCTGGTGCAGTCACTGTGTATATACATTACATTACTCATCCTGAGTTACCTCCTGTATTATACTCCAGAGCTGCACTCACTATTCTGCTGGTGCAGTCACTGTGTACGTACATTACATTACTGATGCAGAGTTTCCTCCTATATTATACTCCAGAGCTGCACTCACTATTCGGCTGCTGCAGTCACTGTGTACATACATTACATTACTGATCCTGAGTTACCTCCTGTATTATACTCCAGAGCTGCACTCACTATTCGGCTGCTGCAGTCACTGTGTACATACATAATATACCTCAGTATCAGTACAGGATAAGTAATTATGTGCACAGTGATTTAAATACTTTAGCAGGTGTATGTAATGTGATAACCGTATACAAGAGAAATTATAATCACACAGAATGCTAGACATTTTTATTAATATAAAAGTTAATTTATCCCCTTGCCCACACATGTATGAAGGTCATTGCTAAACCCTGGGGAGCAGCTCTGCTCTTTACCTGCAATGATCCCTTCATTATTAAAGAAGCTAAAATGTAGCTATTACCACATGCAGCCATATTTTTTTATAACTTATAAGTGTGTGATATCATGCAGTGGTGTATCATGCTATGGGGCCCGATGCCAGTGCTGGCAACTGCCCCTCCCCCGCTCGCTCTACTGCATCAGCATCCTCAATGCGATATAGTTGAAAGCAATAATTAAAGAGGGCCATCTCCACTCCCTCATCCATCATTCTCCCTTACTGTCTAATGTCTCTAAGAGCAGCGGGTGCGAGGATGTCACTACAGCACCCCACTATCACTACAGCGCCCCCACTATCAGTACAGCGCCCCCACTATCACTACAGAGCCCCCATTATCAGTACAGAGCCCCCACTATCAGTACAGAGCCCCCACTATCACTACTGCGCCCCCACTATCACTACAGAGCCCCCACTATCACTACAGCACCCCACTATCAGTACAGCGCCCCCACTATCAGTACAGCGCCCCCACTATCAGTACAGCGCCCCCACTATCAGTACAGAGCCCCCACTATCAGTACAGCGCCCCCACTGTGCTGAGATGAGAATTGCAGACCTCTCACCAAGGAGACCGGAACAGCGGGGGACAGCGGGAGGTGAGTATTTATTTATTCTTAGTCAGTGAGTATACTGGTGGCATTCTATATGGCGGATTATGGGGGTGCATTACATTATATGGAGGACTATAGGGTGTGCATCATAATATATGGAGGACTATGAGGGGTGCACTATATTATATGGAGGACTATGGGGGGGTGCATTATTATATATGGAGGACTATGGGGGGTGCATTATTATATATGGAGGACTATGGGGGCTGCATTATACTATATGGAGGGCTATGGGGGCTGCATTATACTATATGGAGGACTATGGGGGACTATGGGGGTTGCATAATTATATATGGAGGACTATGGGGGGTGCATTATTATATATGGAGGGCTATGGGGGCTGCATTATTATATATGGAGGGCTATGGGGGCTGTATTATACTATATGGAGGACTATGGGGGACTATGGGGGTTGCTTAATTATATATAGATGACTATGGGGGTGCATTATTCTATATGGAGAACTATGGGGGGTGCATTATTCTATATGAAGGACTATGGGGGGTGCATTATTATATATGGAGGACTATGGGGGCTGCATTATACTATATGGAGGGCTATGGGGGCTGCATTATACTATATGGGGGACTATGGGGGTTGCATAATTATATATGGAGGACTATGGGGGGTGCATTATTATATATGGAGGGCTATGGGGGCTGCATTATTATATATGGAGGGCTATGGGGGCTGCATTATACTATATGGAGGACTATGGGGGACTATGGGGGTTGCATAATTATATATGGATGACTATGGGGGTGCATTATTCTATATGGAGAACTATGGGGGGGGTGCATTATTCTATATGAAGGACTATGGAGGTGCATTATACTATATGGAGGGCTATGTGGGGGCTTTATGGAGGCCTATTTCAGGGCCATCATTCTGTGCGAAGGGCAAGTACGAATCTTCATACAATGTGGAGTGCTGTGGAAGCCTAGTCCCATTATACTGTATGGATGACTGTGTGGGGGATTATACTGTGTCACCATACTTTGCCAAGGTAGTTGAGTGGGGGGGGGGGAATACAGTAGGGTCACTATACTACACATGTAGAGGGTACTATGGAGGAACTCACTGCAGGGTATCATACAGTGTTTGAGGGGCACTTTTATTGGCATCATACATTAGGGGTGCAATGAAAAAGTAACCTAGGGGCTTCAATAGGAGGAAAATGACATGGGCTGCAAAGTTGTGAGATAAGCTCTTCTGTGACCCAGCCAATTTTTTTTTCCTTTTTTTGGGGGTGGGGGAATGTGGAGAGTTGGGGGGAAACAATTAGAATTTCTGCTATGGGGCGCCATCACTTCTGTGTTCACCCACCCTTAATGATATGAATAACTTGTGACATTGATGAAGGTTTACAGTATTTCAGAAGCTGCAGTTTGTATTTCAGCCACTAGATGGAGCAGTGTTTCTTTCACAAACTTTCATCATGTCCAACCAAAAAAAAGAAAATGAATTTGCAAATCAAAGAAGTTCATCATTCTTTCAGGAATTTAAAATCCCCCTGTGCTTATTTTTAAAACTGAAAACAACAGTTTATAAACCCTGGAACAGCAGCGATATAAACCAGCGGCAGAATGACTGATAAATCCATTCTATTGGCTGAAATGAATTACCGAAAACACCATACGCTGCCCCAACACACGCACTTCATCACAGAGAACAGTCGTCTAGCCGGAGAGTATTAGACATCAAACATACCTTCTTGGATTGGTGTAATGCAAATTCAAACTTTACGCCTGTAAGTGAAAGATACAGAAGAAATTAATGTCATTATACTTTTTTTTTTTTTTTTTTTAAATTTCATTAAATCGTATTGTTACATAATCTGCATTTTTGAGCCTGGATAGAAATTAATGCATAAAAGGAAAGAAAACTAAAACCATGATCAAGGCAGCCAATAAGGGAGCACCCAAAAAATGTTAACCGTGCTTAAGGCGGCCAATAAGGGAGCACCCAAAAAAAGGGGTCAACCATGCTCAAGGCGGCCAATAAGGGAGCACCCAAAAAAAAGGGGTCAACCGTGCTCAAGGCGGCCAATAAGGGAGCACCCAAAAATAGGTCAACCATGCTCAAAACGGCCAATAAGCGAGCACCCAAAAAAAAGGGGTCAACCATGCTCAAGGCGGCCAATAAGGGAGCACCCAAAAAAAAGTCAACTATGCTCAAGGCAGCCAATAAGGGAGCACCCAAAAAAAGGGGTCAACCATGCTCAATGCGGCCAATAAGGGAGCACCCAAAAAAGGTCAGCCATGCCCACGGCGGCCAATAAGGGAGCACCCAAAAAAAGGGGGTTTTGTATACACATTTAAAGCAGCTTTTAAAAGAAGAAAAGATGATTATTTTACTACCCGGAGTCCAAAATTTCACCCTTTCCTTAAGGGAACCTGTCAGGTCCAGTATGCATCCAGGACCACGAGCAGTTCTGGGTGCATAAAGAGATTATAAACATTTTTTTATAATATATATATATATATACATATATATATATATATATATATATATATATATATAAAATGTGTGTGTAAACCACAAGCCTAATCCTAGCAATTCCTTTAAATATCATCCGAAATCTAATAAAGCAAAGCGAGCGGCAGCCGCGGAGAATATTTGTATTTTCATGTCATTAATTTTATGACAGCAGCGAGGCTCAGCTGCAAGGACTGAACATTTACATTCATTGTCAGAAATATCAACATGTGCAAGATGGAAATTTCCATATGTAAATATGCATTATTTCACCAAATGGCTAAATGGATTAAAAGGGAAACTAAGCAAGCGCCACGTTCTGGGAGACGAAGCAAAAATCTGTCTTCAAGATTAAACACTCACCTGAGCGTTCTCACTGCAGCTGCGTACATATAGTACATGGGCAGGAAGGCTTCCATATGCGTTAAATAGGCAGACAGGGCAAGAAGGGTTTCCTACGCGTTAAATAGGCAATCAGGGCAGGAAGGCTTCCCAATGTGTTAAATAGACATGGCAGGAAGGCTTCCCGATGCGTTAAATAGGCAGGGCAGGAAGGCTTCCCAATGTGGTAGACAGGGCAGGAAGGCTTCCCGATGCATTAAATAAACAGACAGGACAGGAAGGCTTTCCGATGCGTTAAATAGGCAGACAGGGCAGGAAGGCTTCCCGATACATTAAGACCAGAACTACTGGACTCGTGACACCTATATAGAAATACATGGTGCAAAGTAGTCAAAATGACTACTTCAGTAGTTCTAGTGTTAAATAGACAGGGCAGGAAGGCTTCCCGATGCATTAAATAGACAGGAAGGCTTCCTGATGCGTTAAATAGACAGACAATCCAGGAAGGCTTCCCTACGCGTCAAATAGACAGACAGGGCAGGAAGGCTTCCCGATGCATTAAATAGATGGGACAGGAAGGCTTCCCGATGCATTAAATAGATGGGACAGGAAGGCTTCCCGATGCATTAAATAGACGGGGCAGGAAGGCTTCCCGATGCATTAAATAGACGGGGCAGGAAGGCTTCCCGATGCGTTAAATAGACAGACAGGCAAACACCCATCCATTCATTTGATAGAAGCAAAAGTGTGACATGTTGGCCAGTATACACCAGTGTAGACAGAGGATCCACCCCATAGTGATCGCCCCCAGTAATCAGGCTTGATTTATCGAACTATAAGGAGCTATGCACATTCATATCATCGAAAAGTCTTTTATTTGCACTTAATTTGTATCTACTCTATAGAAGTGTTAAAAGCATCCCGGCCCAGGGAAAAATAGAATAAAATCTGCGTGTCCCACTGATATTTAGTATTGCTTGCCAGATATTCTAGCACAGGATCAGGGTGATTAAAATTAAGGGAGTGAATACCTTTTCAAAACACCAAAAATTCAGGATATGCAGGCAGTCTGCGCCATTTTTATACCCACTGTATCCCTCGCCGGAGCACAGATTGTAAAAGGTGAAAGTCGGAGAAAGTGCTGCTGTAAAGAACTCATTACCTGGGAAATTTTTCACCTCGTGTAACATGCTAAGATCATCATTTCCTCGGTGCATATTCGCGGGGACAACATAAATTACCACTTCTCCTTTGCTCTCTGTGATCAGATTACCTCACATGGAAAATGAGGCAAAATGTATTTTTAGCAGAGCACAGACGCAGCATTTACACCGGGGAATAACCGCCTCATTGTCCGTCGCCTGTGATTTGTGAGATGAATACTTCCAGCTTGTGTTCATTGTGGACAGAGGGAGCGAAAAACTGGAAATGGACACTTCATGGAGAACCTCGGAGGCTACACACACTGTGCTGTGGGGGGGTAACACTCAGGAGGGTGGGCCTAAGAGTGGCTCCAGAAAAGTGAACGACCACTACTAGATATTGTTTTATGAGCCTATTGCCATTATTCTGTCAGCGTCACTGTCTCGTACCCCCGGTGTCAGCATCACTGTCCAGTAGCCCGGGGAATCAGCGTCATTATCTCATCCCCCCAAGTGTCCTCCCCCCAAACCCAAGGGCTATCAGTGTCATTATCTCGTCCCCCAAGTGTCGTCATCCTGAACCTTGGCCATCAGTGTCATTATCTCGTCCCCCAAGTGTCGTCATCCTTAACCCTGGCCATCAGTGTCATTATCTCGTCCCCCAAGTGTCGTCATCCTGAACCTTGGCCATATGTGTCATTATCTCGTCGCCCAAGTGTCGTCATCCTGAACCTTGGCCATCAGTGTCATTATCTCGTCCCCCAAGTGTCGTCATCCTGAACCTTGGCCATCAGTGTCATTATCTCGTCCCCCAAGTGTCGTCATCCTGAACCTTGGCCATCAGTGTCATTATCTCGTCACCCAAGTGTCGTCATCCTGAACCTTGGCCATCAGTGTCTTTGTCCCATACCCCGGGCGTCAACTTGTCAGTGTCATTATCCCGTACCCCCCCAAGTGTCGTTGTCCCGAATCCAAGGGGCATCAGTGTCATTATCCCGTACCCCCAAGTGTCGTTGTCCCAAACCTTGGCCATCAGTGTCATTGTCCCGTACCCCGAGTGTCAACTTTCACCCCCATACTTCCAAGAGTCAGTGTTGTCGTCTCATACCCCAGGTGTCAGCGTTATTATCCCGTACCCCCAAGTGTCAGTGTTGTCGTACCGAACCTTGGCCATCAGCGTTATTATCCAATACCCTAGGTGTCATATTTCGTCACAAACCGGGTGTCAGCGTCATCATCCCATACCCCCAAGTGTCAGTATCGTCATCCCATACCCCAGGGACATTAGCATCATTATCCCACACCCCCCAATTGTCAGTATTGTCGTCCCGAACCTTGGCCAACAGTGTCATTGTTCCGTACCCCAAGCGTCAACTTTCACCGTAACCCGGGTGTCAGCGTCATTATCCCGTACCCCCAAGTGTCAGTGTCATCGTTCTGAACCTTGGCCATCAGTGTCATTTTCCCGCATCCCGGGTGGCGGCATCATTATCCTGTACAACGAAGTGTCATTGCTGTTGTCCCATACCCCAGGGTCATCAGCGTCATTATCCCATACCCCCCAATTGTCAGTGTGGTCATCCCGAACCTTGGCCATGAGTGTCCAGTATCCCCGGCGTCAACTTTCACCGTACCGTGGGTGTCAGCGTCATTATCCCGTACACCCCAAGTTTCAGTCTTCTTGTCCCATACGATAGTTGTCAGTATTATTATCCCATACCCCCAAGTGTCAGTGTCATGGTCCTGTACAACCAAGTATCAGTGTCGTTGTCCCATACCTTGGCCATCAGGGTCATTATCCCGTAACCCCATCATGGCTCATCCTCACCTCCATACAAGGTGACCCACCCTGGTGCCTACACAGAAAAACTACTCTCCGATAGTAATAGTGCCACAGCTTTTATCATTACCCTGAGCAAAGTAATGTTGTACGCCAATGCCTCCCAACGGTGCCGCTTCATCTGTATGTTTGTGTCTAGAGCCGGGTAATTGAATCCCCAGATCTTACAAGTCTACGTCATATTACATGCCCCCCCCCCTTCAGAGGTTTAAGTGTTGAGCTTTGTACAGACAGGTGGGTGATTGCAGCCATATCCTATAATTACGTAGGGTCCAGACAATCACGTCCTCCCAATCACTCCATGATCTTCGGTGTAGACCAGTGTCAGGTTGTGATCTTCCCATCTCTGGTGCACACGCATCGCCCTTGATTGGAGAGCCCTCTCCGATACACCCTTAGATAGACGTCTTCCAAATATTTCCACCAGCCAGTGAGCGCTCACCAAAGACACGTCACCCCGGGCTGCCGGCGACTCGCCGAACAACAGCCGTAAGTGGCTCAACTCAGACAGTAAAATTACACAGCGAGGATCGCCACTAATCAAATCCCAGTTTAGTATTCCACGGAATCCTTGACATTCTCAGCATCCAAAATCCTTGAGATGGCGCACAACATGGCAGGGTATTGTAAATTATAGGATGAGCCGTACGGAATGTATGTCCCCGCCGGGCACCGGGAAGAGGCTCGTTCCTCGTAATGCCACCGCAATTATATCCAACCTGCAAACCCAAGAGTGCAAATTAATACAATGTCACTCGGATTTAGTGACGGGAAGGGGAAACTTGTAATTATGGATTTATAAATATTAGTTTACAAGGCGGACGGGAGCAGTTGTCCATAGCAGCCAATTAGCGGAGTATATTTATGCAGCCTATCACCAGAAAATGACAGCGGGGATCTAATTAGTTGCTAACAGCAACCAAGTATTTGCTTTTGGTTATAATATTGTGAGAGAATACAATCAGTTTTGTTCTTATAGAAACCATCATGTCTTAAGAGTAAGGGGAAGGGGGAAGATTCACATTTCTACCCACACCCCTGCGGCTCTTATTGGTGCATAATTCAGAGGAGGTATTTCTTTGTTTGAGGTACTATATAAACTGGTCACATGATGTCATAAAGCAGAAACTTTCAATACACTACAAAGCAGTGTGTGCTGTATTGCTTTCCTGAGCGCTACTAAAATAAATCTTACTAATTTGGAGTTCCAATGGCATAGAAGGAATGCATTTCGCTCACAATATAATTCTCCAGAGGCAAAACATGAAGATCCTGAACACTAGTGCAAAATCTTAAAGATTCCAGGATTTTAACATTGATGGCTTATCCTTAGGTGCAACACCTGTTAGTTGACTCGGTGTCGCAATCGGCGGCCAAAACTACTCGGTTGCACAGCGCCGTTAATTTTATATTGGCCATGGCTGGGTATTACACATCCTCTCCATATTGATTAAAATAGGAGGCGGATGTGCACTACCTTGCCATGGCTACTATTACAACAACAGAGCACTACAGTCATGGCCAAAAGTTTTGAGAATGCTACAAATATTAATTTTTACAAAGTCTACTGCTTAAGTTTTTCTAATGGCAATTTGATATACTCCAGAATGTCATAAAGAGTGATCAGCTTAACAGCAATTACTTGCAAAGTCAATATTGGCTAAGAAAATTAACTTTAACCCCCAAAACACATTTCAACATCATTGCATTCCTGCCTTAAAAGGAGCAGCTAACATTGTTTTAGTGATTGTTCCATTAACACAGGTGTGGGTGTTGATGAGGACAGGGCTGGCGATCAATCAGTCATGATTAAGTAAGAATGACACCACTGGACACTTTAAAAGGAGGCTGGTGCTTGGTATCATTGTTTCTCTTCAGTTAACCATGGTTATCTCTAAAGAAACACGTGCAGCCATCATTGCTCTGCACAAAAATGGCCTAACAGGGAAGAGTATCGCAGCTACAAAGATTGCACCTCAGTCAACAATCTATCGCATCATCAAGAACTTCAAGGAGAGAGATTCTATTGTTGCCAAAAAGGCTCCAGGGCGCCCAAGAAGGACCAACAAACGCCAGGACCGTATCTTAACACTGTTTCAGCTGCGGGATGGGACTACCAGCAGTGGCGAGCTAGCGCAGCAATGGCAGCAGGCTGGTGTGAGTGCTTCTGCACGCACTGTGAGGCGGAGACTCTGAGCAAGGCCTGGTTTCAAGGAGGGCAGCAAAGAAGCCACTTCTCTCCAGAAAAAACATCAGGGACCGACTGATATTCTGCAGAAGGTACAGGGAGTGGACTGCTGAGGACTGGGGTAAAGTCATTGTCTCAGATGAATCCCCTTTTCGATTGTTTGGGACATCTGGAAAACAGCTTATTAGGAGAAGAAGAGGTGAGCGCTAGCACCAGTCTTGTCTCATGCCAACTGTTAAGCATCCGGAAACCATTCATGTGTGGGGTTGCTTCTCAGCCAAGGGAATCGCACCACTCACAGTCTTGCCTAAAAACACAGCCTTGAATAAAGAATGGCACCAGAATGTCCTCCAAGAGCAACTTCCCCCAACCGTCCAAGAGCAGTTTGGCGCCCAACAATGCCTTTTCCAGCATGATGGAGCACCTTGCCATAAAGCAAAGGGGATCACTAAATGGCTCATGGAACAAAACATAGAGATTTTGGGTCCATGGCCTAGAAACTCCCCAGATCTTAATCCCATTGAGAACTTGTGGGCAATCATCAAGAGACGGGTGGACAAACAAAAACCAACAAATTCTGGCAAAATGCAAGCATTGCTTATGCAAGAATTTACAGCGATCAGTCAGGATTTGCTCCAGAAGATGATTGAGAGCTGCCAGGGAGAATTGCAGAGGTCCTGAAGAAGAAGGGTCAACACTGCAAATATTGACTTGCTGCATTAACTCATTCTAACTGTCAATAGAACCTTCTGGTCTCATAATATGATTGCAATTATATTTCTGTATGTGATGTAAACATCAGACAAACACAATTAAAAACCAGAGGGTAACAGATCATGTGAAAATAGCATTTTGGTGTCATTCTCAAAACTTTTGGCCATGACTGTACAGCTGCGGAACGGAGAAGTCCCATCTCCTGGCGGCACTGTGAACAAAAGGTTGGTGTGGGTGCTGGGTGTCACACCTTGGATAAGGATCCCAAGTATAAGCCATCAATGTTAAAGTCCCAGACAATCCCTTTAAGAAGACCTCCCCCTACCATGTGCTATTGTCTTGAGTATGAATATAATCTGGACCTTTTTTCCACTGCCCTTCTGATGTCAGATAGATGAAGCAGACTCCATGATCATGAGATATTGACAACTGAGAGTTCATTCAACGCGTTTCAAAGCCTACAGTATATTATACATATATAGATGAGGACCCTTTAGGGTCACAGTCATGCATCAAGTTCTAGTCAGAACTACCATCTTTGCACCCTCCACAGTTGTGCCCCCAACCAATGCTTTTCCAACTGTTGCAAAATTATAAAGTTACCAAATACATACAACTGCACTCTAGAATGCTAACAATGAATAAGGGAACTCTGGTATTGCATTACTTCTATAGCAATAGCAGCCATGTACTAGCTCAGAGACAACTGAAAACTAGAGCTAGTGCCTCCACATGGGTAAATATGATGAACAATGCAGATAAAAAATACATACAGCTGCACTCTAGAAGGCTAACAATGAATAAGGGAACTCTGGTATTGCATTACTGCTACAGGAATATTGGAAATAATTGATATTTAGCTTATGTATTGGCCAATGCATGTGAGCTCAGTAACCAGCGGCTAGGTACAGTATATCTTAACATACCAGGACACTAACTCAAATGCCTCTATCTGGGATAAAAACATTCGTATCTGGGCAGCAAGGCTCCAGTTCAGTTATAAAGGGGAATGAACACAGTCTGGTTATCAGAAAGACCCATTTGAATTAAGTTCCCTATATACAGAGATTACCTTGTCGCTGGTTACCGGGCTCACATGCATTGGCTAATACATAAGCTGAGTATCTCTTTTTTCAAATAACCCTATAGCAGTAATGCAATCCCAGAGGTCCCTTATTCATTGTTAGCCTTCTAGAGTGCAGCTGTATGTGTTTTGTACCTATATTGTGTTTTCAGCTAGCACCTGTTCACACCTGTTGGATGTGCTAATCAGTCTTTTTGATATATTTGTAGTGCATTTCTTTTTGATCGAGCACTCCACCCTGTAACCAGGCTGTGTTTATTCCCCTTTATAACAGGAGTCTAGGTTCCCAGACATGGAGGTTTTTAACCCAGATAGTGGCATTTCAAGTTAGGTTCCCGATATATACAGATTACCTTGCCGTGGTGACCGGGCTCACGTGCATTGGCCAAAACATGAGCCAAATATCTTTTTTTTTTTCAAATAACCCTATAGCATTAATGTAAGTTCCCTTATTCATGGTTAGCATTCTAGAGTGCAGCTGTATGTATTTTCAGATGGCACCTGTTCACACTTGTTGGATGTGTGAATCAGTCTTTTTGATATATTTTTAGTGAAAAACTATAACGGTCGTCCTGCATTGCCAGCCGATGCCTTCCAGGGCATGCTGGGAGTTGTAGTTTTGCAACAGCTAGAGAGGCACAGGTAGGAGAATGCTTCATATCACCACATATCTCCAGACTCGCTCGCAGTAATGGTAGTGACTGGGTCACAGCCATGGTCAATTGCCAGTGGCAATCCAGGGCCATTTGACCATTCATCATTCCTGGCAATGTGAACGTGCGGCATTACGGTCACACGCCTCGCCTTCGATTTTCAGTCTTTAGAACATATTAAACCCTTTTATTCAATGGACAGTATAGAAGTGAGTGCAGATTGTATTGTCACCCTGACTGTGCCCGATGTCGGGTATGTGTGCGGACGATGGACACCGGCTGATCCTCCCTTCAAACAAGAAGAAGCATTTTAGATGAAGGGCCTGTTGTTTCCCTCCCTCCCGATTCTCCCCGGGGAACCTTTGCTTTTTGGCTTCACTCTTTTTCATGGGTTTTTCTATGACAGCAGTTGTTCCATTAATATAATATTCATCCTCACACCAGAGAGCAGAGTACACGCTTTCCGAAAGGTGGCTAGTGTAAATTCTCTTTACAAGCAAGTCACCCGGTAATTAGAGCAGAATATAACATTTGCAGGTTTGGTATTTGCAGAGAAAACCCATTTCTTTGAGCAAACAAACTCGCTAAAAAGGACACGTCCCACAGATCTGGATAGAAAATGTCACCGAGTGAGCGGGACAATGCCACGAAAAAAAAGATACATTGTGCAGAATCGATAGCAGAGCACCAGGAAGATACATTGTGCAGAATCGATAGCAGAGCACCAAGAAGATACATTGTGCAGAATCGATAGCAGATCACCAGGAAGATACATTGTGCAGAATCGGTAGCAGAGCACCAGGAAGATACATTGTGCAGAATCGATAGCAGATCACCAGGAAGATACATTGTGCAGAATAGATAGCAGAGCACCAAGAAGATACATTGTGCAGAATCGATAGCAGATCACCAGGAAGATACATTGTGCAGAATCGATAGCAGAGCACCAGGAAGATACATTGTGCAGAATCGATAGCAGAGCACCAGGAAGATACATTGTGCAGAATCGATAGCAGAGCACCAGGAAGATACATTGTGCAGAATCGATAGCAGATCACCAGGAAGATACATTGTGCAGAATCGATAGCAGAGCACCAGGAAGATACATTGTGCAGAATCGATAGCAGAGCACCAGGAAGATACATTGTGCAGAATCGATAGCAGATCACCAGGAAGATACATTGTTCAGAATCGATAGCAGAACACCAGGAAGATACATTGTGCAGAATCGATAGCAGAGCACCAGGAAGATACATTGTGCAGAATCGATAGCAGAGCACCAGGAAGATACATTGTGCAGAATCGATAGCAGAGCACCAGGAAGATACATTGTGCAGAATCGATAGCAGAGCACCAGGAAGATACATTGTGCAGAATCGATAGCAGAGCACCAGGAAGATACATTGTGCAGAATCGATAGCAGAACACCAGGAAGATACATTGTGCAGAATCGATAGCAGAGCACCAGGAAGATACATTGTGCAGAATCGATAGCAGAGCACCAGGAAGATACATTGTGCAGAATCGATAGCAGAGCACCAGGAAGATACATTGTGCAGAATAGATAGCAGAGCACCAGGAAGATACATTGTGCAGAATCGATAGCAGAGCACCAAGAAGATACATTGTGCAGAATCGATAGCAGAGCACCAGGAAGATACATTGTGCAGAATCGATAGCAGATCACCAGGAAGATACATTGTTCAGAATCGATAGCAGAACACCAGGAAGATACATTGTGCAGAATCGATAGCAGAGCACCAGGAAGATACATTGTGCAGAATCGATAGCAGATCACCAGGAAGATACATTGTGCAGAATCGATAGCAGAACACCAGGAAGATACATTGTGCAGAATCGATAGCAGAGCACCAAGAAGATACATTGTGCAGAATCGATAGCAGAGCACCAAGAAGATACATTGTGCAGAATCGATAGCAGATCACCAGGAAGATACATTGTGCAGAATAGATAGCAGAGCACCAGGAAGATACATTGTGCAGAATCGATAGCAGAGCACCAAGAAGATACATTGTGCAGAATCGATAGCAGAGCACCAGGAAGATACATTGTGCAGAATCGATAGCAGATCACCAGGAAGATACATTGTGCAGATCTGATAGCAGAGCACCAGGAAGATACATTGTGCAGAATCGATAGCAGAGCACCAGGAAGATACATTGTGCAGAATCGATAGCAGAGCACCAAGAAGATACATTGTGCAGAATCGATAGCAGATCACCAGGAAGATACATTGTGCAGAATCGGTAGCAGAGCACCAGGAAGATACATTGTGCAGAATCGATAGCAGATCACCAGGAAGATACATTGTGCAGAATAGATAGCAGAGCACCAAGAAGATACATTGTGCAGAATCGATAGCAGATCACCAGGAAGATACATTGTGCAGAATCGATAGCAGAGCACCAGGAAGATACATTGTGCAGAATCGATAGCAGAGCACCAGGAAGATACATTGTGCAGAATCGATAGCAGAGCACCAGGAAGATACATTGTGCAGAATCGATAGCAGATCACCAGGAAGATACATTGTGCAGAATCGATAGCAGAGCACCAGGAAGATACATTGTGCAGAATCGATAGCAGAGCACCAGGAAGATACATTGTGCAGAATCGATAGCAGATCACCAGGAAGATACATTGTTCAGAATCGATAGCAGAACACCAGGAAGATACATTGTGCAGAATCGATAGCAGAGCACCAGGAAGATACATTGTGCAGAATCGATAGCAGAGCACCAGGAAGGTACATTGTGCAGAATCGATAGCAGAGCACCAGGAAGATACATTGTGCAGAATCGATAGCAGAGCACCAGGAAGATACATTGTGCAGAATCGATAGCAGAGCACCAGGAAGATACATTGTGCAGAATCGATAGCAGAACACCAGGAAGATACATTGTGCAGAATCGATAGCAGAGCACCAGGAAGATACATTGTGCAGAATCGATAGCAGAGCACCAGGAAGATACATTGTGCAGAATCGATAGCAGAGCACCAGGAAGATACATTGTGCAGAATAGATAGCAGAGCACCAGGAAGATACATTGTGCAGAATCGATAGCAGAGCACCAAGAAGATACATTGTGCAGAATCGATAGCAGAGCACCAGGAAGATACATTGTGCAGAATCGATAGCAGATCACCAGGAAGATACATTGTTCAGAATCGATAGCAGAACACCAGGAAGATACATTGTGCAGAATCGATAGCAGAGCACCAGGAAGATACATTGTGCAGAATCGATAGCAGATCACCAGGAAGATACATTGTGCAGAATCGATAGCATAACACCAGGAAGATACATTGTGCAGAATCGATAGCAGAGCACCAAGAAGATACATTGTGCAGAATCGATAGCAGAGCACCAAGAAGATACATTGTGCAGAATCGATAGCAGATCACCAGGAAGATACATTGTGCAGAATAGATAGCAGAGCACCAGGAAGATACATTGTGCAGAATCGATAGCAGAGCACCAAGAAGATACATTGTGCAGAATCGATAGCAGAGCACCAGGAAGATACATTGTGCAGAATCGATAGCAGATCACCAGGAAGATACATTGTGCAGATCTGATAGCAGAGCACCAGGAAGATACATTGTGCAGAATCGATAGCAGAGCACCAGGAAGATACATTGTGCAGAATCGATAGCAGAGCACCAGGAAGATACATTGTGCAGAATCGATAGCAGAGCACCAGGAAGATACATTGGCCGCTTCACTATTCTTTGAGCTTTGTCTGCCTGGTGTTATTTATAGTATGTCTGTCGTTCCTCAGTAGAGACTGGTTCTCCTGAATGAATGCCTGGGACACGTGGGGTTTTCCCCTCCAGCACTATTCCCTTGGTCCTGTAATTATTTATGTATGCCTACAATCGATTCCCCTACAGCATTTATAATAAAATATTTATATTTTCATGATATGGCTTGTGTGGGTATTGTTGCTATTTGGCAAAATGAAAGACTCTTTTTTCTTGGTTTCAATCATTGTTAGAGTTGTTGCCATTTTAATTATTAAGTGGCCCTCTTTTGATTTATTGTGCAGAATCGATAGCAGAGCACCAGGAAGATACATTGTGCAGAATCGATAGCAGAGCACCAGGAAGATACATTGTGCAGAATCGATAGCAGAGCACCAGGAAGATACATTGTGCAGAATCGATAGCAGATCACCAGGAAGATACATTGTGCAGAATCGATAGCAGAGCACCAAGAAGATACATTGTGCAGAATCGATAGCAGATCACCAGGAAGATACATTGTGCAGAATCGATAGCAGAGCACCAGGAAGATACATTGTGCAGAATCGATAGCAGAGCACCAGGAAGATAGATTGTGCAGAATCGATAGCAGAGCACCAGGAAGATACATTGTGCAGAATCGATAGCAGAGCACCAGGAAGATACATTGTGCAGAATCGATAGCAGAGCACCAGGAAGATACATTGTGCAGAATAGATAGCAGAGCACCAGGAAGATACATTGTGCAGAATCGTTAGCAGAGCACCAAGAAGATACATTGTGCAGAATCGATAGCAGATCACCAGGAAGATACATTGTGCAGAATCGATAGCAGAGCACCAGGAAGATACATTGTGCAGAATCGATAGCAGAGCACCAGGAAGATAGATTGTGCAGAATCGATAGCAGAGCACCAGGAAGATACATTGTGCAGAATCGATAGCAGAGCACCAGGAAGATACATTGTGCAGAATCGATAGCAGAGCACCAGGAAGATACATTGTGCAGAATAGATAGCAGAGCACCAGGAAGATACATTGTGCAGAATCGATAGCAGAGCACCAAGAAGATACATTGTGCAGAGTCGATAGCAGAGCACCAGGAAGATACATTGTGCAGAATCGATAGCAGAGCACCAGGAAGATACATTGTGCAGAATCGATAGCAGAGCACCAGGAAGATACATTGTGCAGAATCGATAGCAGAGCACCAGGAAGATACATTGTGCAGAATCGATAGCAGAGCACCAGGAAGATACATTGTGCAGAATCGATAGCAGAGCACCAGGAAGATACATTGTGCAGAATCGATAGCAGAGCACCAGGAAGATACATTGTGCAGAATCGATAGCAGATCACCAAGAAGATACAAAGTATACATTGTGCAGAATCCAATCTCAGCAGTTAGACACATGTATATATTCATGGCAGCTCGTCTGTACACAGATATATCATTACAGCCTTAAAATATACAGATAAATCATAATCTGCTACAGTATCACTAGCAAAAAAACCCCAAACCACTCAGTAACAAGATGAATGGATTTCTGCTGTATAGAGGCCGACTGGTACCTTGGACAGCGACTGCCAGATTGAATAGTCTCCCATTTCTTGCACCTCTCCTTTCTTCCCATCTCTCACGTTTCCGCACACAGGACACAATAATAGAGCACCGACTGTAAACACGATATTTATTATGACAGATAATTAATTGGTAACTGACTTTCCCAGCAATCCTCAGGAAGACATTGAGCAATGAAGCAACTGAGAAGTGGGTTAATAGTGATGTAATTTGTGCGACCAGAAGCTAATTATCAATACGAAGACATCTCCGGAGAGGACGAGAGAGCAGAGCACGGAGCGCCGGGCGTCAGACGGAGGACAGAGAGGGCACAGTGTCCTAGTGACCCGACTGTGCAAAGAGGAGAAGCAGCAGCAGCTACCGGGATACTGATCACTAAGAATGAAACACACATACTATACAAACACTGATCACAGAGCGCAGAATATGTGACGTTCATTTCTTCCCAGGGATCAGCAATTTCATATCATGTAATTATCAGAACTAATGTCAAATCTCTTCCACCTTCTCGTGTAGATTCAGATTATTCTGTTTTGATGTAGCTACAATACTGCACCTTATAGGCTTATACATGAGAATAATAGGAATTATGCTTAAATCAGTATTATAGTAGTTATATTCTTGTACATAGGGGCACTATTATAGTAGTTATATTCTTGTACATAGGGGCAGTATTATAGTAGTTATATTCTTGTACATAGGGGCAGTATTATAGTAGTTATATTCTTGTACATAGGAGCAGTATTATAGTAGTTATATTCTTGTACATAGGGGGCAGTATTATAGTAGTTATATTCTTGTACATAGGAGCAGTATTATAGTAGTTATATTCTTGTACATAGGGAGCAGTATTATAGTAGTTATATTCTTGTACATAGGGGGCAGTATTATAGTAGTTATATTCTTGTACATAGGGGCCGTATTATAGTAGTTATATTCTTGTACATAGGGGGCCGTATTATAGTAGTTATATTCTTGTACATAGGGGGCAGTATTATAGTAGTTATATTCTTATACATAGGGGCAGTATTATAGTAGTTATATTCTTGTACATAGGGGGCAGTATTATAGTAGTTATATTCTTGTACATAGGTGGCAGTATTATAGTAGTTATATTCTTGTACATAGGGGCAGTATTATAGTAGTTATATTCTTGTACATAGGGGGCAGTATTATAGTAGTTATATTCTTATACATAGGGGCATTATTATAGTAGTTATATTGTTGTACATAGGGGCAGTTTTATAGTAGTTATATTCTTGTACATAGGAGCAGTATTATAGTAGTTATATTCTTGTACATAGGGGGCAGTATTATAGTAGTTATATTCTTGTACATAGGAGCAGTATTATAGTAGTTATATTCTTGTACATAGGGGCAGTTTTATAGTAGTTATATTCTTGTACATAGGAGCAGTATTATAGTAGTTATATTCTTGTACATAGAAGGCAGTATTATAGTAGTTATATTCTTGTACATAGGGGCAGTATTATAGTAGTTATATTCTTGTACATAGGGGCAGTATTATAGTAGTTATATTCTTGTACATAGGAGCAGTATTATAGTAGTTATATTCTTGTACATAGGGGGCAGTATTATAGTAGTTACATTCTTGTACACAGGGGCAGTATTATAGTAGTTATATTCTTGTACATAGGGGCAGTATTATAGTAGTTATATTCTTGTACATAGGGGGCAGTATTATAGCAGTTATATTCTTGTACATAGGGGCAGTATTATAGTAGTTATATTCTTGTACACAGGGGCAGTATTATAGTAGTTATATTCTTGTACATAGGGGGCAGTATTATAGTAGTTATATTCTTGTACATAGGGGGCAGTATTATAGTAGTTATATTCTTGTACATAGGGGCATTATTATAGTAGTTATATTCTTGTACATAGGGAGAGTTTCACCCTCTTACTGACACAAACGTTGTCTTTTGGATGGATACCAGTGGCAGTCTTCATACACTGGATGTAGGAACATCACTCATTGGTAATGCAGTTCCTGTACACCTGATAAGCTTTCATCACATCAGGCCCAGTCTTATTAAGGCTATGTGCACAGGTTGAGTATTTGGTTGCAGACATTTCTGCGCCATTTCTGCATCGCATGGCTGGATAAACGAGGCGCAAAGTGCATTTTTTATGCGTTTTTTATTGCTTTCAGTGGTGAAAAATGCTGCAGAAATCCTGTACGAACTGACATGCTGCAGAATATTTTCTGCACCAAATCTGCATGGAAGAAAGACTCAACTTGTGCACTACACTTCAGATTTCTCATTGACTTGGCTGACATTAGGATTTGCATGCAAATGGGCATAAAAAAAATGCAATAAAACCGCACTGTGTGCACACAGCCTACATGCATTATAATTGTCATTCATTTACTATAGCTGTTCATGTATCTAGCAAAGACTATGGGGCAGGAGGGCTGCAGGGTCCTGGGATCTCCAGTCCATTGAATCTCAGACGTCCTGTGTATCCCGGTAATAAATGCAGCCAGTGTTGATATTGATTGAGCGTTGAACACTCCCAATAACACCGCTCCGGCTCCACAATGCACTGGGCACAGGACTTCCACTCTATAATGCAGAAATCATTGCAGGCGGCTTAACCAGTGACATTAGACTAAGCATAGACTCCAAAACAAAGCCATTACTATGTCGCCGAGTCCGTGCCACGAGGATTTGCATCTCATCAATTCTTATGCTCAGGACCCTTATTGAAACGTGTCGGAGCATAGAGCAGAACTGATTATGGAGATTAGCATCCGCAACAAGCACGTTAGAAACTGGCCCGAGCAGGGACAAAACAAGGCCACAGGATAGATTCTTCTTAAAGGGCACCCGTCAATTTTCTTTTTAATTGTATCAAACAAATCCAATGCACTAGCTGTTCTACATGAAGCAAACTGATCGCCAGGACCCTTTACAGATGTAGCCTGCTCCAAGCCAAAACATAAATCAGATGGAAGTGGCTAGCTTTACCAACTTGTGGGGCATAAAGGGAAAGTAGGGTTTTTATTTTTGAGAAAGTTCCAGCCCTACGTGAAATGTGTGAGTGATGATGTCTCCACCAAAATATGTGCTACAATGTCCTCCCTTATTTGACTATTGCTTGTCATATGTTCCCCGCTATGCCAAACTCATTGTGACAGTTTCACAATGACTTCCATTATACTTGATACACGAGTTGCACCCATCCGAGCATCTGACAGCTCATTACCAGTACCGAACACCCAAGCATGGTAGTGCCCGCTCATCACTAGTTACCAGTACAGAGCACCCGAGCATGGTAGTGCCCGCTCATCACTAGTTACCAGTACTGAGCACCTGAGCATGGTAGTGCCCGCTCATCACTAGTTACCAGTACTGAGCACCCGAGCATGGTAGTGCCCGCTCATCACTAGTTACCAGTACTGAGCACCTGAGCATGGTAGTGCCCGCTCATCACTAGTTACCAGTACTGAGCACCCGAGCATGGTAGTGCCCGCTCATCACTAGTTACCAGTACAGAGCACCCGAGCATGGTAGTGCCCGCTCATCACTAGTTACCAGTACTGAGCACCTGAGCATGGTAGTGCCCGCTCATCACTAGTTACCAGTACTGAGCACCCGAGCATGGTAGTGCCCGCTCATCACTAGTTACCAGTACTGAGCACCTGAGCATGGTAGTGCCCGCTCATCACTAGTTACCAGTACTGAGCACCCGAGCATGGTAGTGCCTGCTCATCACTAGTTACCAGTACAGAGCACCCGAGCATGGTAGTGCCCGCTCATCACTAGTTACCAGTACTGAGCACCTGAGCATGGTAGTGCCCGCTCATCACTAGTTACCAGTACTGAGCACCCGAGCATGGTAGTGCCCGCTCATCACTAGTTACCAGTACTGAGCACCTGAGCATGGTAGTGCCCGCTCATCACTAGTTACCAGTACTGAGCACCCGAGCATGGTAGTGCTCACTCATCACTAGTTACCAGTACTGAGCACCTGAGCATGGTAGTGCCCGCTCATCACTAGTTACCAGTACTGAGCACCCGAGCATGGTAGTGCCCGCTCATCACTAGTTACGAGTACTGAGCACCCGAGCATGGTAGTGTCCGCTTATCACTAGTTACCAGTACCGAGCACCCGAGCATGGTAGTGCCCGCTCATCACTAGTTACCAGTACTGAGCACCTGAGCATGGTAGTGCTCACTCATCACTAGTTACCAGTACCGAGCACCCGCGCATGGTAGTGCCCGCTCATCACTAGTTACCAGTACTGAGCACCTGAGCATGGTAGTGCTCACTCATCACTAGTTACCAGTACTGAGCACCTGAGCATGGTAGTGCCCGCTCATCACTAGTTACCAGTACTGAGCACCCGAGCATGGTAGTGCCCGCTCATCACTAGTTACGAGTACTGAGCACCCGAGCATGGTAGTGTCCGCTTATCACTAGTTACCAGTACCGAGCACCCGAGCATGGTAGTGCCCGCTCATCACTAGTTACCAGTACTGAGCACCTGAGCATGGTAGTGCTCACTCATCACTAGTTACCAGTACCGAGCACCCGCGCATGGTAGTGCCCGCTCATCACTAGTTACCAGTACTGAGCACCCAAGCATGGTAGTGCCCGCTTATCACTAGTTACCAGTACCGAGCACCCGCGCATGGTAGTGCCCGCTCATCACTAGTTACAAGTACTGAGCACCCGCACATGGTAGTGCCCGCTCATCACTAGTTACCAGTACCGAGCACCCGCGCATGGTAGTGCCCGCTCATCACTAGTTACCAGTACCGAGCACCCGAGCATGGTAGTGCCCGCTCATCACTAGTTACCAGTACCGAGCACCCGCGCATGGTAGTGCCCGCTCATCACTAGTTACCAGTACCGAGCACCCGAGCATGGTAGTGCCCGCTCATCACTAGTTACCAGTACTGAGCACCCGAGCATGGTAGTGCCCGCTCATCACTAGTTACCAGTACTGAGCACCCGAGCATGGTAGTGCCCGCTCATCACTAGTTACCAGTACTGAGCACCCGAGCATGGTAGTGCCCGCTCATCACTAGTTACGAGTACTGAGCACCCGAGCATGGTAGTGCCCGCTCATCACTAGTTACCAGTACTGAGCACCCGAGCATGGTAGTGCCCGCTCATCACTAGTTACCAGTACTGAGCACCCGAGCATGGTAGTGCCCGCTCATCACTAGTTACCAGTACTGAGCACCCGAGCATGGTAGTGCCCGCTCATCACTAGTTACCAGTACTGAGAACCCGAGCATGGTAGTGCCCGCTCATCACTAGTTACTAGTACTGAGAACCCGAGCATGGTAGTGCCCGCTCATCACTAGTTACCAGTACTGAGCACCTGAGCATGGTAGTGCCCGCTCATTACTAGTTACCAGTACTGAGCACCCGAGCATGGTAGTGCCCGCTCATCACTAGTTACCAGTACTGAGCACCCGAGCATGGTAGTGCCCACTCATCACTAGTTACCAGTACTGAGCACCTGAGCATGGTAGTGCCCGCTCATCACTAGTTACCAGTACTGAGCACCTGAGCATGGTAGTGCCCGCTCATCACTAGTTACCAATACCGAGCACCTGAGCAAGGTAGTACTCGCTCATCACTAGTTACCAGTACCGAGCACCCGAGCATGGTAGTACTCGCTCATCACTAGTTACCAGTACTGAGCACCCGAGCATGGTAGTGCCCACTCATCACTAGTTACCAGTACTGAGCACCTGAGCATGGTAGTGCCCGCTCATCACTAGTTACCAGTACTGAGCACCCGAGCATGGTAGTGCCCGCTCCTCACTAGTTACAAGTACCGAGCACCTGAGCATGGTAGTGGTCGCTCATTACTAGTTACGAGTACTGAGCACCCGAGCATGGTAGTGCCTGCTCATGACTAGTTACGAGTACCGAGCATGGTAGTGCTCACTCATCACTAGTTACCAGTAAGAGCACCCAAGCATGGTAGTGCCCGCTCATCACTAGTTATCAGTACCGAGCACCTGAGCATGGTAGTGCCCGCTCATCACTAGTTACGAGTACCGAGCATGGTAGTGCCTGCTCATCACTAGTTACCAGTATGAGCACCCGAGCATGGTAGTGCCCGCTCATCACTAGTTATCACCTATTCTGTGGATAGGAAATAATTTGTCTTCACCAAACAACGCCTTAATATGCCAAGTACATTGGACAAATATACATAAATGTTGCGAATACTGACATACCAGAGTTAATCTCTGCTGATCTGTTTGCTCCTTTGATCACATGTTGTGGGGAGACCTATCACATCTGCTCCCCTCCTACTTATGCTGGTTGAATCCTTCCACCCATGCCAGCTATAGTTTGTTCTATGTTGGTCTGTGAGGTATGGTGTCCCAGACTTACTGATGAAAGTTATGCTTTTTGCTTGGAGCGGTTGTGTGGTATACCCTTGTTGTTTTGTACTTTCTTCCTGCTCTTGTTTTCCTCCTGAATCTCTTGCCTTTACCCTTGTGTGTGCTGTGTGACCGAGTTTTGGTTTATTTGTGGGTTTCATCACACTCATGTCTCATCCCTCCCTGGGAGGAGGCTAAATCAGATCAGGCTGGTCAAGAGCCGGGCAAGGAAGGACTCCGGCATTTCCACCATCAGGAGTATCCCTGAGGTTAGGGATAGCATAGAGCCCCTAGCTTGAGGGCCAACTTAGGTACCACAAAAAAAGGAATTTATACATTTTATATTTACACTCCTGTCCTATCCCTCCCTTAGGGGAGGTGGAATCAGATCAGGACTGGTCAGGAGCAGAGCCAGGAAGGAGACTCAGGCATCTCCACCCTCAGGAGTATCCTTGAGGTAGGGATAGCATAGGGTCCCCTAACTTGAGGGACAACTTAGGAACCACAAAATAGCAATTTCTACATTTATTTTACATTTACACTCCTCAGGCGAGGGGGAATAAGATCAGGACTGGTCTGAAACAGGGCAAGAAAGGAGGCTCAGGCATCCCCACCATCAGGATATCTCTGAGGTTAGGGATAGAATCGGGCCACTAGCTTGAGGGACAACTTAGGAACCACAAAAAAAGTAATTTCTACATTTATTTTACATTTACACTCCTGTCCAGTCTATCCCTCAGGCGAGGGGGAATAAAATCAGGACTGGTCTGAAACAGGGCAAGAAAGGAGGCTCAGGCATCCCCATCATCAGGATATCTCTGAGGTTAGGGATAGCATAGGGCCCCCCTAGCTTGAGGGACAACTTAGGAACCACAAAAAAAGCAATTTCTACATTTATTTTATATTTATACTGCTGTCCCATCCCTCCCTTAGGGAAGGTGGAATCAGATGAGGACTGGTCAAGAGCAGGGCTGGGAAGGAGGCTCAGGAATAATCACCCTCAGGAGTATCCCTGAGGTAGGGATAGCATAGGGTCCCCTAGCTTCAGGGACAACTTAGGAACCACAAAAAAGAAATATCTACTTTTATTTGACATTTACACTCCTGTCCCATCCCTCCCTTCCAGGAAGGAGACTCAGGCATCTCCACCATCAGGAGTATCATCCCCAGTTCCCCAGTATCCCAGAGTCATCGTGACATCAAACAACAACAAAAACAAGGCATATATAAGATTTTCATGCAACGCTCCTAACAATGTTTACAACAAGCCGCCATCCCTTCCATTTGTTCTCCAGATGGCAGGCGCAGCATTCCCCATAATTAATATCATCACCAGTTAACCAGTTCTGTCGACCTGTCCGTCAGCTGGCACGCCATCGACTGTGCATTCATAAACAGCGGACTCTTGACTCAGCCGGGCTAATTGAGAGCCAGGAGCCGAGAGTCACGTCACGCCGAGAGTTTTGCAATATAATTGGAAAACAAATTAAAGAAATTGTGGGAGGTGTCGCTGCGGGGAATGGTGTAGATCATAGATTTTTAATAACTGCTCCAGCGCTATTTCATTATAAATAATGGATCTCCCCCACACTTTATTTGTCATTGAATAAATATGGCACTCGCCTCTGAATAATGCACTGAGGCTAATTATGAATTTTGATACGTAAATCAGCAGTACGGTGGAGCAGGGATATAACAAGACTGTGTCCTACAGCGATGGGTATTTATAGATTGGCGGCCCGAAAAAAAAAAAAAATCAGCCCGCAACGTCTGCTTTGTCATTTTGCCCCTGTGCAGCTTTTAACATGTGAAATTTATGGCGCCATATCTAGTTTTTGTCGAAACGTAACCTCATTTTGGAGATTCATCTCTTGCACTCGCTGCGCGGAGCGATTACACACAGTAATTATTCATGACGGTTTCAAAGAGAAAACTAATTTAATTTGTCTTTGGTTTCTCACGTTGGATGTGGGCAATAAGCACAACAGGGGTCCTGTACAAAAAGCACAAAGGCAAAAAGAAATGTAGACAATCAACGGAAAACAAAGGGATTGTCGTAAGATTTTGGAGGTCTATGGTGGTTGATTCCACCGTGTGCCTATCAAGCCTTCACTCTCAACAGGCAAGACATGCTGGGAGTTGTAGATTCACCATAGCCGATAGGACGAGGCTTGTGCGTTATGGTGGCACATCAGCATGACATTGGATGTGCGCCCAACTCAGAACCTACATCATCGCCAAGAAAAATTACACCCTTATATTAGGCAAAATAGCTGGAGATTGGACCATTATATGCAGAAAACATAAATGCAAATCACATCTGGACTTCACCAAGACAATGATATTGATCAATACACGTGACCAAACTGAGGTTAAGTCTAATTTTGGAAATATAGAGAGTCGAACCAAAACTTTGACCAATAGTGGGCACCCAACTTTGGGATATGACTTTTGAAGCTTGATGTACAATCTCTTAAAGAGAATCTGTCAGCAGGATTTTGCTACCTCATCTCAAGGCAGCATGAGTAGGCAAAGAGACCCTGAGTTTAATGATGTATCACTTAGATTAGTGGCTGCAGCTGTTCTGACACAGTGAAAGAATTGAGATTTTGCATGTGCAGAGCTCTGAGAGCTGCCCACACCAGGCTTTCAGTGCACATTTCCATAGACAGAAGCTACTAATAACAGAGGGGTGCAGAGTTGGACTAAGCTGCTGAGATCCACTAATGATAAAGATAAGAGGCTCAAGCTAACTTTACAGATAGTGGTCACTCACCCCAGGAGTGTCACGTGCTTTGGGACACAACTTTAGAAGCTTGATGTGCAGTCTCTTAAAGGGAATCTGTCAGCAGGTTTTTGCTACCTCATCTCAGGGCGGTAGGCAAAGAGGCACTTAGTTCAATGATTTATCACTTAGATTAGTGGCTGCAGCCATTCTTACACAGTGAAAGATTGGAGATTTTGCATGTAGCTGAGCTCTGAGAGCTTTCAGTGTACATTTCCATAAACAGAAGCTGCTAATCACAGAGGGGGCGGAGTTGGACTACAATTCAGGCTGCTGAGACCCACTAATGATAAAGATAAGAGGCTTAAACTAACATTGCAAATAAACAAAACAAAATTGAGCTAAGGGCTGAAATCTCTGCTTTAACACTTGCAGCATGCTGTCTTCAGCTTACATTGCAGAAATCTGTTGACAGAGTCCCTCTAATCTGCCTACTGTCCACCCTTGGTCACAGGGATCAGGTACCACTTCTCACTGCTGATATTGTGCTTTAGAAATGGAAGAAAAACAAGAATCGTTTCTGTCTGAGATTTTGCATGTAGCAGAGCTCTGGGAGCTGCCCCCTGCACACACCAGGTTTTCAGTGTACATTTCCATAGACAGAAGCTGCTAATCACAGAGTTGGACTAAGCTGCTGAGACCCACTAATGATAAATATAAGAGGCTTAAGCTAACATTGCAGGTAAGCAAAAAAAAAAAAGACTGAGATAAAAGATGCAGGCATGCGGTCTTCAGGTTACATTGCAGAAATCTGCTGACAGAGCCCCTCTAATCTGCCTATTGTCCTTGGTCACTGGGATCGGGTCAGACTTCTCGCTGCTGATATTGTGTTTTGGAAACGAAAGAAAAACAAGAATCATTTCTCGCTGAGATTGACATTTTGCATGTAGCAGAGCTCTGGGAGCTGCCCAATGCACACACCAGGCTTTCAATGCATATTTCCATAGACAAAAGCTGCTAATGACAGAGGGGGGGGCGGAGTTAGACTACAACTAACGCTGCTGAGACCCACTAATGATAACGATAAGAGGCTTAAACTAACATTACAGGTTAGTGGGATCGGGTCGGACTTCTCAATTCTGATATTGTGTTTTGGAAATGGAATGGAAGAAAAACAAGGATTGTTTCTCCTTGTAACAATTTATTTTATTTTTCACGTTACATGGAGCGAATGGACGTAGCCTCCGATTGCCAAGAAACTTTGTCCAGAGACGGCGGCTTCTTGCCTTGTCTTATCGGCGTAAAGTTATTTTAGTTTCCTAATTAGAGTCTGACATTTTCTACCCTTAATTTAAATTCAGCAAGAATCTGGTAAGGAAGGCGGAAATAACAGAGTCTGTTCTCTCGATTTCCCATCCTGTCTGCACCGGACTCGTCCATGGGAATATCATTAATTAACATCATTAGTTTGCAGATGCTGTCAGCATATTCTTATGGTTTCCACTTAAACACCTTTTACTTAGTCTCTATTGTCACATCTCATATTTGCATATAGACAGGCTCAACAGACTCTGTGACATTGACAAGGGCAGATCATTACCTGGATGTGAGAGCACCGGGGCCGGTGTGGCAAGAGAGCACCAACTACCTGCTGAGGTCATGGCAAGATATGATTGTCTACAGGTAAATGCCCAACGGAGGATTTCTGAAATAATAGAAGGGATACCTCATTCCAGAGCTTTATAAAAAATCAAGGTACCCCTCAGTGATCATGAGATCAGGGCTCTAGAACCCCAATCTTAGGGGTCACAGTTGTCACCATCATGAACAGGCCCGGGGGATCAGAGGGCCCGAGGACTCGGTCGCACACCGCCAATGGCGGCAGGCCACATTACCGCTATGGGGCCCGTAAGTCAGGGGGGCCCGATACCGCAGAGGATCGCACTCTCTCCCATCATTCATCTGTGTCTGCACTTTGACATGTCAGCACAGCGGAGCATGATGACGTCACTACTGCGCACGCTGTGCTGAGATTTGCAGAGCGGCAGAACAGTGGACGCGCTGAGGAGACCGGAGCAGCGGGGGAACGAGGAGAAGGACAAAAATGTATTTAAGCACAGTGACCAGACGACTATGGGGGTGCATTAAATGATATGGGGGTTGTAAGCTACTATATGGAGGCTACATAATGCTATATGGAGGACTATGGGGAGTGTATTACAATATATGGAGGACTATGGGGGTGCATTAAATGATATAAATGATTGCTGTATGCTACTATATGGGGGCTACATAATGCTATATGGGGGCTACATAATTCTATATGGAGGAATATCGGAGCTGCATAATTCCATATGGAGGATTATGGGGAGAGTATTATAATATATGGATGACCATGGGGGCTGCATTATACTATATGGAGAACTATGGGGAGTGTATTATAATATATGGAGGACCATGGGGGCTGCATTATACTATATGGAGAACTATGGGGAGTGTATTATAATATATGGAGGACCATGGGGGCTGCATTATACTATATGGAGAACTATGGGGAGTGTATTATAATATATGGAGGACCATGGGGGCTGCATTATACTATATGGAGGACTATGGGGCGTGTATTATAACATATGGAGGACTATGGGAGATGCATTATAATATCGGATATTATATCGGAGAATGGCAATGCTGAGCGCTGAGGGAAAGAACCAAGTGTCAGCATAATTATCCTGTACCCCGAGGTGGTGGGGGCCAGGTCCAAACTTTGCACCGGGGTCCATCGAACTCTAGTTACGCCACTGCACATGATGCAGTGCAGCCTGTTAACATAGGAGAAAAACACAGGATACATAAAAGCAATGGGTGATTTATCAAATCTGGTACAAGCGTTGCATGCCTGACGGTGATTGATCACTACCAAAGCTTCCATTGTACTAGTTTTGATCCATTTTACCCAGTGTCTTTATTTTGGTCTTGTGCCCCCTTGTGGCCATGTTCTAATCTTGCGTTCAGATTTTACATAGATGGAGACCATCTATGCTTCATCCCGTACACACACAGAAGAGATAAAATCGCATTTACAGTTCGCCATGTGACACCCACGACAGGTTTAGCGGAGAGATCCTCACTTCAGCATGATCTGGCGGCACTATAAAGCTGAAGGTCACAGTTACTGCATCTGGAACCTCCTGTCGGGAATATAAATGCATCTTGGTGTCCAGCGGGGAAATCAGATTAGACTGAAGCCTGCAGTAATTTGGAAGCTTTTTGTTTGTCTGAGGGCAAATTTAGCGTAATGACCCAGAAATCAATAGGTGAGATGTAGAGCCCCATTATAAGAGATCTGAAGCTAATGCATGGAATTCTCTAATAATCCAAGGCCTTAAGTGAAAAGCCGTTGTGAGCACGTTGTCCACAAGATATGCCAAAAATGTGCAGATGTGGTTCCCACCAATGGGACCTGCAAGTTTCTATCTTTGAGGAGAACAGGACCCGGTGCTGGTGGACAAAGTGGTCAGAATTCCTATTCCTTTGTATGGAATTTTTGACTAGTTCTCCACTGACCAGCAGTGAACGACAGAAACCATTGATGGAACCCAAATCCAGGCAATCTCCTAAAAATGTGCAGCAGCTGTGTGTCCCACCAATGGGACCTGCAAGTTTCTATCTTTGACGAGAACGGGGTCTGATGCTGGTGATTCGAATTCCTATTCCATTGTATGGAATTTTCGACTAGTTCTCAGTTGACCAGCAACGCTCGTCAGAACCCATCAGTGGACCCCAAATCCAGGGGATCTGTCATAAATGTCCAAGATGGAAATATCTCCTTAATACAGCCCTCATAAAGTAGTGACTGTCACACTGATTTGAGCAGTCGATCACCTGTGTCTTTTTGTGCAGCTGTTTCATAGAATTCCCCCCCCAAATTTAGAGATTGGGAACAGCATTGAGTCCACTGTGAGGGAGTGGAGTCTACCGTGAGGGAGTGGAGTCTACCGTGTGGGTGTAGAGTCTACCGTGTGGGTGTAGAGTCTACCGTGTGGGTGTAGAGTCTACCGTGTGGGTGTAGAGTCTACCGTGTGGGTGTAGAGTCTACCGTGTGGGTGTAGAGTCTACCGTGTGGGTGTAGAGTCTACCGTGTGGGTGTAGAGTCTACCGTGTGGGTGTAGAGTCTACCGTGTGGGTGTAGAGTCTACCGTGTGGGTGTAGAGTCTACCGTGTGGGTGTAGAGTCTACCGTGTGGGTGTAGAGTCTACCGTGTGGGTGTAGAGTCTACTGTGTGGGTGTAGAGTCTACCGTGTGGGTGTAGAGCCTACCGTGTGGGTCCACCGTGAGGGGCGTGGAGTCCACCGTGAGGGGCGTGGAGTCCACCGTGAGGGGCGTGGAGTCCACAGTGAGGGGCGTGGAGTCCACCGTGAGGGGCGTGGAGTCCACCGTGAGGGGCGTGGAGTCCACCGTGAGGGGCGTGGAGTCCACCGTGAGGGGCGTGGAGTCCACCGTGAGGGGCGTGGAGTCCACCGTGAGGGGCGTGGAGTCCACCGTGAGAGGCGTGGAGTCCACCGTGAGGGGCATGGAGTCCACCGTGAGGGGCATGGAGTCCACCGTGAGGGGCATGGAGTCCACCGTGAGGGGCATGGAGTCCACCGTGAGGGGCATGGAGTCCACCGTGAGGGGCATGGAGTCCACCGTGAGGGGCATGGAGTCCACCGTGAGGGGCATGGAGTCCACCGTGAGGGGGCATGGAGTCCACCGTGAGGGGCATGGAGACCACCGTGAGGGGCATGGAGTCCACCGTGAGAGGCATGGAGTCCACCGTGAGAGGCATGGAGTCCACCGTGAGAGGCATGGAGTCCACCGTGAGAGGCATGGAGTCCACCGTGAGAGGCATGGAGTCCACCGTGAGAGGCATGGAGTCCACCGTGAGAGGCATGGAGTCCACCGTGAGGGGCATGGAGTCCACCGTGAGGGGCATGGAGTCCACCGTGAGAGGCATGGAGTCCACCGTGAGAGGCATGGAGTCCACCGTGAGAGGCATGGAGTCCACCGTGAGAGGCATGGAGTCCACCGTGAGAGGCATGGAGTCCACCGTGAGGGCAGATGTCCAACATATCCACCATAATCAGCCAGATCTGTGTACACAGTGATGGGGAGGGATGGACCAATCAGTGGCTGGTGGGTGGAGCCTACAGCTCATGAATACGCCGGACTCCTGACTCTTTGCTAAAGTTTAGAATTAAAGTTTTAGAAATACAAATACACACAACTGAAATAATTGTGTTGGTCACTACTTTATGCTGCCTCCTACTACTAAAAAAGCGAAGTAAAACCTGATCTTCATTGTGTAGTGTGAACAGGTCCATAAAGAGACATAGGTAGTCCAGGTCACAATCCTGCATTTGTTCACTTTGCATTTTCCCAATGGCTCATTTTTTGGGGTTTGTGGTACAGGATAATCCCTATATAAACTATAATCACTTCAAGGACAGGACAATGTTAACTCCTTATGACTGGGAAGCTCCGAGGGCTTTTTCGCGGAAGCTAAGGAGGTGAAGGCAGACGTGAGCCTTCTATTCAGTTCCTTGCCTTCAGGATTTTCTTAGACTATGGAAAGTGGCTGAATCTTTACTGAAAAAAAAAAGAGAGGAATTTTTCGGGGAGAGCTGGATCCACTCGTCCGTATGTATAGAAAGACTTCAAGGTCTTTGCTCAATCTCCTTTCCTGTCTCAGAAGCTTCGGGGGATATTGCTCTCGTTCTGGATTTCAAGAAAGGTTAAACCACCTTGTCAAAATATTGAAGTTCAACATGGAAAATTTCAGAGGGTTTGGATCAGTGATAAATCAGGGGATTATCTGACTGTTAAGGGAGATGACACGGGCTGCCATTCATCCTCCTCCTCACCTAGGAAGGAGCATCGTCTCCCCGTCTTCAGTAATACAGACCCTTCTGCCATTCATCCTCCTCCTCACCTAGGAAGGAGCATCGTCTCCCCGTCTTCAGTAATACAGACCCTTCTGCCATTCATCCTCCTCCTCACCTAGGAAGGAGCATCGTCTCCCCGTCTTCAGTAATACAGACCCTTCTGCCATTCATCCTCCTCCTCACCTAGGAAGGAGCATCGTCTCCCCGTCTTCAGTAATACAGACCCTTCTCCATTCATCCTCCTCCTCACCTAGGAAGGAGCATCGTCTCCCCGTCTTTAGTAATACAGACCCTTCTGCCATTCATCCTCCTCCTCACCTAGGAAGGAGCATCGTCTCCCCGTTTTCAGTAATACAGACCCTTCTGCCATTCATCCTCCTCCTCACCTAGGAAGGAGCATCGTCTCCCCGTCTTCAGTAATACAGACCCTTCTGCCATTCCTCCTCCTCGTCACGTAGGAAGGAGCATCGTCTCCCCGTCTTCAGTAATACAGACCCTTCTGCCATTCATCCTCCTCCTCACCTAGGAAGGAGCATCGTCTCCCCGTCTTCAGTAATACAGACCATTCTGCCATTCATCCTCCTCCTCACCTAGGAAGGAGCATCGTCTCCCCGTCTTCAGTAATACAGACCATTCTGCCATTCATCCTCCTCCTCACCTAGGAAGGAGCATCGTCTCCCCGTCTTCAGTAATACAGACCCTTCTGCCATTCATCCTCCTCCTCACCTAGGAAGGAGCATCGTCTCCCCGTCTTCAGTAATACAGACCCTTCTGCCATTCATCCTCCTCCTCACCTAGGAAGGAGCATCGTCTCCCCGTCTTCAGTAATACAGACCCTTCTGCCATTCATCCTCCTCCTCACGTAGGAAGGAGCATCGTCTCCCCGTCTTCAGTAATACAGACCCTTCTGCCATTCATCCTCCTCCTCACCTAGGAAGGAGCATCGTCTCCCCGTCTTCAGTAATACAGACCCTTCTGCCATTCATCCTCCTCCTCACCTAGGAAGGAGCATCGTCTCCCCGTCTTCAGTAATACAGACCCTTCTGCCATTCATCCTCCTCCTCACCTAGGAAGGAGCATCGTCTCCCCGTCTTCAGTAATACAGACCCTTCTGCCATTCATCCTCCTCCTCACCTAGGAAGGAGCATCGTCTCCCCGTCTTCAGTAATACAGACCCTTCTGCCATTCATCCTCCTCCTCACCTAGGAAGGAGCATCGTCTCCCCGTCTTCAGTAATACAGACCCTTCTGCCATTCATCCTCCTCCTCACCTAGGCAGGAGCATCGTCTCCCCGTCTTTAGTAATACAGAACCTTCTGCCATTCATCCTCCTCCTCACCTAGGAAGGAGCATCGTCTCCCCGTTTTCAGTAATACAGACCCTTCTGCCATTCATCCTCCTCCTCACCTAGGAAGGAGCATCGTCTCCCCGTCTTCAGTAATACAGACCCTTCTGCCATTCATCCTCCTCCTCACGTAGGAAGGAGCATCGTCTCCCCGTCTTCAGTAATACAGACCCTTCTGCCATTCATCCTCCTCCTCACCTAGGAAGGAGCATCGTCTCCCCGTCTTCAGTAATACAGACCATTCTGCCATTCATCCTCCTCCTCACCTAGGAAGGAGCATCGTCTCCCCGTCTTCAGTAATACAGACCATTCTGCCATTCATCCTCCTCCTCACCTAGGAAGGAGCATCGTCTCCCCGTCTTCAGTAATACAGACCCTTCTGCCATTCATCCTCCTCCTCACCTAGGAAGGAGCATCGTCTCCCCGTCTTCAGTAATACAGACCCTTCTGCCATTCATCCTCCTCCTCACCTAGGAAGGAGCATCGTCTCCCCGTCTTCAGTAATACAGACCCTTCTGCCATTCATCCTCCTCCTCACGTAGGAAGGAGCATCGTCTCCCCGTCTTCAGTAATACAGACCCTTCTGCCATTCATCCTCCTCCTCACGTAGGAAGGAGCATCGTCTCCCCGTCTTCAGTAATACAGACCCTTCTGCCGTTCTCCGAGGATTACACCACGGGGCTCACATCTGAGGCTCGCAGCTCTTGTTTGTGAAGGGTCACTCAGCTGTAACCCTGCATTTGTTCACCATGTTCCATGGGTTATCCCTAGACATCTATAGTCATCCTAATAGCATTGCTGCTTCCCAAAAGCCCTTTTTCGGGTGTTTCCAGTGGCCGAGATTTGATGTTTTTCTGCCTGTTGTCCTGAAGAAGGGAGCTGCGACTCCTGAAACGCGTAGACCTGTGCATGATATTAAAAGAAGCATTAATCTCTTCTTGGATCCATTGAGTCCTTGGCGCGGATATTAGACCCTTCCTCTATTACTCTCTGTTATAGTCATCCTAATAGCATTGCTGCTTCCCAAAAGCCCTTTTTCGGGTGTTTCCAGTGGCCGTAGATGAGGTCTGTATTGGATCCATTTCATATCAAAGCGGATCTATTTAGAATGTATTGTTTAAATCAGTTAAGTTAATGTCAAAAAATAATCTTGCAATTTTCACACTGGAAACTAGGCCTAGTATTAATAATAATAATAATATTTATTCATTTATATAGCGCTATTAATTCCACAGCGCTTTACATACATTGGCAACACTGTCCCCCATTGGGGCTCACAATCTAAGGTCCCTATTAGTATATTTTTGAATTGTGGGAGGAAACCGGAGACCCCGGAGGAAACCCACGCAAACACGGGGAGAACATACAAACTCCTTGCAGATAGTGTCCTTGGTGGGATTTGAACCCAGGACCCCAGCGCTGCAAGACTGCAGTGCTAACCACCGAGCCACCGTGCCGCCCGATTCGTACTTCTGATTTTTCACATGCACAATAGCAGCAACAGAACAACTCAGACTCTATTGTTTGTATTAACTGAGCATGCCCAGATCAAATGTAATTTTAAAGCAAGGGGAGGAAGTGAGCTGTGATACCAGCTATTCTGAATAGTGGATTTTGTATTATCTACTGTATACAGAGGTGTTATCAGTCGTACAGGGGGAGGAGGTGAGCTGTGATATCACCTATTGTAATGGTGGATCCTGTGTTTTCTACTGTATATAGAGGTGTTATCCATCATAGTACAGGAAGAGGAGATGAGCTGTGACATCACCAATTGTGAATGGTGAATCCTCCGTTATCTACTATATATAGAGTTGTTATAAATCATTGTACAGGAGGAGGAGGTGAACTGTGACATCACTTGTGAATGGTGGATCCTGTGTTATCTACTGTATATAAAGGTATTATCAATCGTAGAAGAGGAGGTCAGCTGAGATATCATCTATTGTAATGATGGATTTTGTGTTAGACACTGTATATAGAGGTGTTATCAGTCATTGTACAGGAGGAGGTGAGCTGTGACGTCACCTATTGTGAATGGTGGATCCTGTGTTATCTACTACATATAGAGGTGTTATCAGTCATTGTACAGGAGGGAGGAGATGAGCTGTGACGTCACCTATTGTAATGGTGGATCCTCCGTTATCTACTGTATATAGAGTTGTTATAAATCATTGTACAGGAGGAGGTGGTGAACTGTGACATCAATTGTGAATGGTGGATCCTGTGTTATCTACTGTATACAGAGGTGTTATCAGTCGTACAGGGGGAGGTGGTGAGCTGTGATATGTGATATCACCTATTCTGAATAGTGGATTTTGTATTATCTACTGTATACAGAGGTGTTATCAGTCGTACAGGGGGAGGTGGTGAGCTGTGATATCACCTATTCTGAATAGTGGATTTTGTATTATCTACTGTATACAGAGGTGTTATCAGTCGTACAGGGGGAGGAGATGAGCTGTGACATCACCAATTGTGAATGGTGAATCCTCCGATATCTACTATATATATAGAGTTGTTATAAATCATTGTACAGGAGGAGGAGGTGAACTGTGACATCAATTGTGAATGGTGGATCCTGTGTTATCTACTGTATATAAAAGGTATTATCAATCGTACAAGAGGAAGAGGAGGTGAGCTGAGATATCATCTATTGTAATGATGGATTTTGTGTTAGACACTGTATATAGAGGTGTTATCAGTCATTGTACAGGAGGAGGAGGTGAGCTGTGACGTCACCTATTGTGAATGGTGGATCCTGTGTTATCTACTACATATAGAGGTGTTATCAGTCATTGTACAGGAGGGAGGAGATGAGCTGTGATAACTATTGTGAATGGTGGATCCTGTATGTTCTTCTATATTTGGAGGTATCATCAGTCATTGTACAGGAGGAGGTGAGCTGTGACATCACCTGTTGTGAATGGTGGATCCTGTGTTATCTATTGTATTTAGAGGTATTAGTAATTGTAAAGGAGGAGGAGGAGGTGAGCTGTAATATCACATTTTGAATGGTGGATCCTGTGTTATGTACTGTATATAGAGATGTCATCAGTCATTGTTCAGGAGGAGGAGGTGAGCTGTGATAACATCTATTGTGAATTAACGATCCTGTGTTATCTACTAAATATAGAGGTGTTATCAGTAATTGTACAGGAGGAGGAGGTGGTGAACTGTGACATCACTTTTTGTGAATGTTGGTTACTGTGTTATATTCGGTATATAGAGGTGTTACCTTAGACTGTAATGATAATAAAATCATGGAAAAGTCATCTTACAAAACTGGAAGTATGAATCTAGAATAAGTTCCATCAGACAAAATAAAAATGTCAAGATGTCTGTGTTTCTACATAGAAAAAGAATCACATTTTTAAATATACATTTGAGAAATAAACCTGAATTAATCAATAGGTAATGTGACAACACATTCATTTTAATATACAGTATGGTGCTAATATTTGGTCCCAGTGTAAGGGAGTCGGTTAAGCAGAAGAGGAGAGAACACATACAGCTAACCTCTCATAGTGTCTGCAAGAAAACATCGCCATCTACTGGCCGAAGGTAATAAAAGCAAACAGGAACTAAAACAGTGGAGAGTGTGTTTCCTGGACGGAAGAGTTTAAAAGAGATGTCTGGTTAGGTGACAATTATGTCACAGCTACTAAATATTAAAAGGCCTCTCAAGGCCAAAAGAGGGTTGGTGTCAGGACCCTGTTTCAGGAAGGTTGTGTGGCAGTGAAGCGGGTTAACAGCCCCATTTCTACAAAAGGGTCCTAGAGCAGAGAAGATCCCAGAGAAGGCCTGAGCTGAGAGGAAGATCTGTGACAAGAGCCGAGAGGAAAATCAGTGACCTAAGCCGAGAGGAAAATCAGTGACCTAAGCAGAGAGGAAAGTCGGTGACCTATGCCGAGAGGAAAATCGGCGACCTAAACAGAGCGCAAAATCGGCGACCTAAACCGAGGGGAAAATCGGCGTCCTAAACCGAGAGCAAAATCGGCGTCCTAAACCGAGAGCAAAATCGGCGTCCTAAACCGAGAGCAAAATCGGCGTCCTAAACCGAGAGCAAAATCGGCGTCCTAAACCGAGAGGAAAATCGGCGTCCTAAACAGAGAGGAAAATCGGCGTCCTAAACAGACGAAAATTGGCGTCCTAAACCGAGAGGAAAATCGGCGTCCTAAACAGAGAGGAAAATCGGCGTCCTAAACAGACGAAAATTGGCGTCCTAAACCGAGAGGAAAATCGGCGTCCTAAACAGACGAAAATCGGCGTCCTAAACCGAGAGGAAAATCGGCGTCCTAAACAGAGAGGAAAATTGGCGTACTAAACAGAGAGGAAAATTGGCGTACTAAACAGAGAGGAAAATCGGCGTACTAAACAGAGAGGAAAATTGGCGTACTAAACAGAGAGGAAAATCGGCGTACTAAACAGAGAGGAAAATCGGCGTACTAAACAGAGGAAAATTGGCGACCTAAACAGAGACGAAAATCGGCGTACTAAACAGAGAGGAAAAATTGGCGTACTAAACAGAGAGGAAAATTGGCGTACTAAACAGAGAGGAAAATCGGCATACTAAAGAGAGAGGAAAATCGGCGTAGTAAACAGAGGAAAATTAGCGACCTAAACAGAGAAGAAAATTGGCGACCTAAACAGAGACGAAAATCGGCGTACTAAACAGAGAGGAAAATCGGCGTATTAAGCCGAGAGGAAAATTGGTGACATAAGCGGAGTGGAAAATCGGTGACCTGCGCGGCTGCGCCAGTGGAAGATTTGGACCTGCGCCAGTAGGCATACCTGAGGAAGACCAGACTATGCTGGTGAAGGTCCAGAGCCAGGCTGATAGCAGATTTATCCTATGTGAAGGACTCTAATTTACCACGGTTACTTGTGTCATATCATTATCTCTCATAATCCTTAATTTGTATAATTATCAAACCGTTGATGGTTCAGTTACCGCTGACTCCTCATTGTCTGTGCCGTTGCATCCGACCACCCACTGACACTTGTGTAACGATACGCAGTTAGACATTATGTGGCAGTGTTACTTGGGCAGATAGCACAATACCCTGCGATGGCCTCAGCAGTCAGTGCCCGTCATCCAAAGAAATTTGGGGGGGGCTCAGAATAATCTGCATGATGAAGAATTAATGGTCCTAAAATGCATTTCCTTATCCTCTAAAATCATCCACAAGCCGTCCTGTTCTCGTCATTTACGCACTCGGCTACATCACTAATCCGGCATCAGTCAACCTAAATCTATAAACTTTTGCTGATCTCCTTTGTAGTGAGAAAAGTTTTCCGCAGCCTGGGCCGTGGCAGATTTAGATTTTAAGCCGAGGTCCTGACACGAGAACTACTTCCTATGCATACCCAGAGAAAGAGGATTTGCAGCTTTTGTAATGGGTCTCGTTGGGAGGCCTTTTGCAGTATTAAAATTAAAAAAAAAAGACATTTTTGGTTCTCAGCCCATGTTACGAAGAATAAAATTGTGCAAGTGCAGCTGGCTAGAGCGATAACCAGCTGTCAGGATCACGTATCCGGTGCCATCGCCTGCCTCGTTAATCTGGAGACCTAAACTGAAGCCGTCTCCAAATTATGCAAAAACAGGTACGACAACTAAAAAATAAATCCGCCACCGAGTTTACATGTGCAATGGTATCTCCGTCTGCAACCCACGAGTGCTCACGGGTTTGAATTTTGCGCCAAAGTGTCCCGGCTATTTTCGGCACGTGGTCACTTGTATGCCAAGAGCAGCTGCCTATGCAAATAGTATAGGCATGGCACAAGATTAGAGCAGCACGCCTCTTGGCTGCCCGATAGTTAGATGGCCTATCCCTAGGGGATACGCATTCCCACCGTGGGTGGATGTGAAACGTGCACTGATTCAGAGCAGAACAGATCTGCACACAGTGTAGTGGCTCTCGGGTGCTGTAGCTAAGCTCTAAATTACTTTACCAGAAGCTGAGATACATTACTGGAGGACGGTGTGAGAGAATACAAGCCATTTTGTTCTTATAGAAACCATCTGGTCTTAAAGCTGAATGAAGTCATAGGGCTCAGCTTACACTGATGGGCGGGGACGTTTCACATTTCTACACACACCCCAGCAGCTCTTATTGGTGCATGGTAATTTCTTTGTGTGAGGTACTATATAAAATGGTCACATGATGTAATAAAGCAAAAACTTTCAGCACACCACAGAGTAGTGTGCTGTAATTTCATTATGTGAGGTACTATATAAACTAGTCACATGATGTAATAAAGCAGAAACTTTCAGTACACCACAGAGCAGTGTGTGCTGTAATTTCTTTGTGTGAGGTACTATATAAACTGGTCACATGATGTAATAAAGCAGAAACTTTCAGTACACCATAGATGCTGTGTGCTGTATTGATTTCTCCAAGCGCTTGTAAAACAAATCTTATTAATTTGGAGTTCCAAGGGCATAGAAGTGCCACCACTGAGAGCTGCTTCCTACACAGAGTATATCCGTGTGCAGATGATGGCGTTTTGCATACACACTCACAATTTTCCCAGCGATCTGATCGTTCTCATGTACTGTAGGGAAGCTCTAAATTACAAGCTGATATATACCATAGTACTGGAGGACGCTGTGAGAGAATACAAGCCATTTTGTTCTTATAGAAACCATCTGGTCTTAAAGCTGAATGATGTCATAGGGTTCAGCTAACACTGATGGGCGGGGCCGTTTCAAATTTCTACACACACCCCAGCAGCTCTTATTGGTGCATGGTAATTTCTTTGTGTGAGGTGCTATATAAAATGGTCACATGTAATAAAGCAGAAACTTTCAGCACACCACAGAGCAGTGTGCTGTAATTTCTTTATGTGAGGTACTATATAAACTAGTCACATGATGTAATAAAGCAGAAACTTTCAGTACACCATAGATGGTGTGTGTTGTATTGATTTCTCCAAGCGCTTGTAAAACAAATCTTATTAATTTGGAGTTCCAAGGGCATAGAAGTGCTACCACCGAGAGCTGCTCCCTACACAGAGTATATCCGTCTGCAGATGATGGCGTTTTTCATACACACTCACAATTTTCCCAGCGATCTGATCGTTCTCATGTACTGTAGATAAGCTCCAAATTACTTTACTAGAAGCTGATATATAGTACTGGGGGATGGTGTGAGAGAGTACAAGCCATTTTGTTCTTATTGAAACCATCTGGTCTTAAAGTTGAATGATGTCAAAGGGTTCAGCTAACACTGATGGGCGGGGGAGTTTCACATTTCTACACACAACCCTGCAGCTCTTATTGGTGCATGGTAATTTCTTTGTGTGAGGTACTATATAAAATGGTTCATATGATGTAATAAAGTAGAAATTTTCAGCACACCATAGATGGTGTGTGCTGTCTTGAGTTCTCCAAGTGCTTGTAAAACAAATCTTATTAATGACAATGGACAACTCCTTTACACGGATAATCCAACACGTTTACTTCCATACTACTAAGAGGTGAGAGGTGCTAGTGTTGTGCCTGTCAGCTGCTAAACAGATCTTGTGTGCACCTGATACTAATAAAGGAGAATTCTTTGAGTACACCATACTAAGCAGTGTGTGCTGTATTGATTTCCCGAGCGCTCGTAAACCAAATCTTATTAATTTGGAGTTCAAAATACATAGAAAAATTGTATTTAGCTCACAATGGTTCTGCACCTTTAACTTCAGTGGAACTGAATTGCAGTAGAAATCATTGCTTGTAGACTGGGATGGCGGCTCTTTTTGGAAGGGAACGAAGGAAGCCATGTTTTTCAGATCCTGGAGAATTCCTTTACACGGATTATCCAACACTTTTACTTACATACTAGGAGGCGAGAGGTGCTAGTGTGTGCACCTGATATTAATAAAGGAGAATTCTTTGACTACACCATACTAAGCATGTGTGCTGTATTGCATTCCCGAGCGCTCGTAAAACAAATCTTATTTATTTGGAGTCCAAAAGGTATAAAAGGAGAGTATTTCGCTTAAAATGGTATTGCAGTTATTCAGCTTTAACTTCAGTAGAGCTGAACTGCAATAGAAAGCATAAATTGTGGACATGGATGGCGGCTTTTTTTTGGAAGGGGACAATGGAAGCCATGTTTTTGACATCTTGGACAACCCTTTTACACGGATTATCCAATGAGAGGTGCTAGTGTTCTGCCTGTCAGCAGCTTACCAGGTCTCGTATGTACATTCAGTGGAGCTGAATTGCAATAAAAAGCATGTGTGCTGTATTTATTCCCTGAGCGCTTGTAAAACAAATCTTATTTGTTTGGAGTTCAAAAGGCATAGGAGGAGTGTATTTTGCTCACAATGGTATTGCAGAGTTGCACCTTTAACTTCAGTGGAGCTGAACTGGAATAGAAAGCGTGTGTGCTGTATTGATTTCCTGAAAACTCATAAAACAAAGTTTATTTGTTTGGAGTTCAAAAGGCACAGAAAGAGTATATTTTTGCTCACAATGGTATTGCAGATCTGCACCTTTAACTTCAGTGGAGCTGAATTGCAATAGAAAGCATCACTTGTGGACAGGGATGGTGGCTTATTTGGAAGTGAACGAAGGAAGCCATGTTTTTTAAATCCTGGACAACCCCTTTACTACACGGATTATCCAAAGAGAGGTGCTAGTGTTCTGCCTGTTAGCTGCTTAACAGGTCTCGTATGCACCTTCAGTGGAGCTGAATTGCAATAGAAAGTGTGTGTGCTGTATTGATTTCCCGAGCGCTCGTAAAACAAATCCTATTTGTTTGGAGTTCAAAAGGCATAGGAGTGTATTTCGCTCACAATAGTATTGCAGTTCTGCACCTTTAACTTCAGTGGAGTTGAATTGCAATAGAAAGTGTGTGCACTGTATTGATTTCCCGAGCACTCGTAAAACAAATCCTATTTGTTTGGAGTTCAAAAGGCATAGGAGGAGTGTATTTCGCTCACAATGGTATCCTTTAACTTCAGTGAAGCTGAATTGCAATAGAGAGCATCACTTGTGGACAGGGATGGAGGCTTTTCTTGGAATGGGAAGAAGGAAGCCATGTTTTTCCATAATAGAAGGCGATAGGTGCTAGTGTTGTGCCTGTCACCTCCTTGCCAGGTCTCGTTTGCACCTGATAGATATCTATGGGAGCGCAGTATTTTTGCAGCGTTTTTGGAGCAGAAACTTTAAGTTTTTGAAGAGTTTTGAAATATTGAGGAGGATTTGGAGAGTTTCCGCTCAGTTTCTGCTCCAAATCCTCCTGATACCTGGCAATCAAGCAACAAACATATGCGATACCGAAGTGAAAGGCGATGGATAAACCCTTTAAGGTTTCATAAATAGATGGAAAAAGTGGAAAGATTTGTTTCTGTCATAAGCAATTAATCTAAAAAAAAAATCACTTTAATTCTCAAATCAGCCTGGATGGACCGGACGGTGCCAGCGCTCGATGTAATTAGTATAGCGCTCGTTTAGGGAAAGGCTCCAACACGTCCGAAAAAGATTTCCCGTGACCGTCTCCGAAATGGGTTCATTTGCCGACTGCCGAGGGATTTTATGAACAAACACAAAGCTTTCTACAGCAGGTTTGTTTCTGCGCATAAAATGCTGAAATGAAAGCTTTTTAGATGAAATTATTGCCGGCAGTTGGGTAATTACGGTGCAGCTTGTGTTCTACTACAGTACATTGAAATGCAGAACTCCAGACAGTATACTTTAGTAATAAAAAAAAATATATATAAAAAAAAAAAGCTCATTTATTTCTTATCTGCATAGAGGAAAGTCAGCCTTGTGATTCTCGGTGATCCGCACATTACAGAAACATTGCCTTGTTTAGTTATAAGACTTAAAATTAGACGTTAACCCCAGTTATTGTCCACCCAGGTGACCCCCAACGAGGGTAAATTATACCGTAAAGCTGGCAGGTTCCAGCCACCGCTCAGTAGAAACCTTCCCAAAAAGTGGAGGAAATATGTACGCTAGAAAAGCACATCTGAAAAGTACTCACTTAAGGGGCTGTCCAGTAGATATGAAAGATCTTTAGAAGTGAGTAACATATAAATATGTACAACTTGGGCAAATACTTGAATTAGGAAACACACTGATCTCAAGATATCAGCGACGGACAAGGGTCCTTCCGCAGGGCAATTCTACTTCTGATTTGTATAGGACATGGTTTCACGTGAGAGGGGGGAGGGCTACCTAGTATATTCCAATGTCTAAACCAGCCCCTGTGTCTATCATGGTTGTTTTATAGACCAAAAGGGCATTGGATGACTGCATATTTCAAAAGCTAAACCAGCCCAATCCTATGTCACAGCTGATTGATGGAGTAGGGACTATCTGCTCATATTACCGTAGTAGCTAAACCAGCCCCCTTCACTATTATGGTTGATTTGTAGACAGAGAAGGAAGCGAGCTGACTGCTCGTGTCAGTAGCTAAGCCAGCCCCCTTTCACCATCACAGCTGATTTATAAAGAAAAATGAAGGTTGGCGTAGATAATGAAATCGGCCAGTCAGCCGCCTCCCTTTACCCACAGATGGACTGCCCTCTTCACCATCATAGCTGATTTATTAAGAGAGAAGGGGGCTGGCTTAGATAATGAAATCAGTCAGTCAGCCGGCCCCCTTCACACACAAGTGTACTGCTCATTTCAGTAGCTAAGCCAGCCCCTTCACCATCACAGCTGATTTCTAAAGAGAGAAGGCGGTGGTGAAATAAACCAGTCAGCTGACCACCTTTACCCACAGATGGACTGCCCTCTTCACCATCATAGCTGATTTATTAAGAGAAGGGGGCTGGCTTAGGGAATGAAATCTGCCAGTACGCCGGCCTCCTTTACACACAGGTGGACTGCTCATTTCAGTAGCTAAGCCAGCCCCCTTCACCATCACAGCCGATTTATAGTCAGAGAAGCGGGCTGACTTAGATAATGAAATAGACCAGTCATCCGGCCCCCTTTACACATAGGTGGACTGGTCATTTAGGTAGCTAAGCCAGCCCCCTTCACTATCTCAGCTGATTTATAGACAGAGAATGAGGCTGACTTAGATAATGAAATCGGTCAGTCAGCCGGCCCCCTTTACCCACAGGTGGACTGCTCATTTCAGTAGCCAAACCAGCCCCCTTCACCATCACAGCTAATTTATAAAGAAAAATGAAGGTTGGCTTAGATAATGAAATAACCCAGTCAGCCGGCCCCCTTTTATACATAGGTGGACTGGTCATTTAGGTAGCTAAGCCAGCCCCCTTCACTATCACAGCTGATTTATAGACACAGAAGGGGGCTGGCTTAGATAATGAAATCGGCCAGTCAGCCGCCCCCTTTACCCACAGGTGGACTGCTCAGTTGCTAAGCCAGCCCCCGTCCCTATGACAGCTGATTTATAATCAGAGAAGGGGGCTGGCTTAGATAATGAAGTAGGCCAGTCAGACGGACACTTTTACACACAGCTCTGTTTCCTAATTCAATTTTATCGAAGTATTTTTCTTATTTTAAACACATATAAAGATACATTTTTCAGCTGGAAATGTGTCACAAAACACAATAAGCTCCCCCAGCACTAAAAACCACCACAGTAGTACATACGGTAGGATGATGCCCTCTACCCCTAGAAAATACAACAAATGCAAAATTAGCAAGACCTGTGATAAGTAACCAGTTACACAGAGGTTAATTAAAAAATGAAGCACAACGGTTACGACCCTCGGGGGCCACGTCTCCAGTTTTGAATGCAGCTAAGCAGAAAAATATTTTATATCTTTGTATCTTTTTATGATATAATAAAAAAGCCATAAAAAGAAACACAGACCTTTGTAGTAATGGAGGTGTAGCGTCTCCATCCCACACTGAGTGAGGTTATTGGTCTCAGTGACGGCATCAAAACAGAAGAGAAATATAAAGGTCTACAAAGGCTGGCAACAAACAGAACGAGAGAACCTTGAGATCAGCGGACCCAATAATGGCTGCTGGTTATTACATACATTTATTATACACTGCGCGGCTCCCTATACAGAGAGGGTTCAGTGACTGAGCAGCCGGCTGCACCGTGCTATATAGATGATCCATACGTGTGTGGGATATACATGGGTATACTTATATTAGTGATAATAGACAAAGGAGGAGGAAATAAGGCAAACAAGGTCAGATAAACCTAAAAAGAAGCCTTATTTGCTTGCACAATAAATGTTCCCTGTGTTGGGTGATAAAATTACACTCCTTAATATACACCAAGAAGGAAAATTAGTGGAATTGTGAAAAAAAAAAAAAAACAGGATCGAGACGTTACTGATCTGGAAGTGATGAAACAATGGTGCCAAAATATTCAAAACATCTGGTTTATTCTGGAACATGAGCCACGTGCAGATATACCAGCACTTCCAGCCTCAGCTGTTGTCAGTCACTGAGGATATTAACAGTCGACTGAGGAAGGTTCTGCCACTGAATGTCCTTGGGAAAATCACCAATATCCTCTGGTGGCAGCTCCTATGTAATCACCGACCAATGACATTCCCGATGTGCTCGATGGAGGCAAGTCTAGAGATGCTGCAGACAAGGGAGACATGTCTGGAGATGCTGTAGCCATGGGAGACAAGTCTGGAGATGCTGTAGCCAAGGGAGACAAGTCTGGAGATGCTGCAGCCATGGGAGACAAGTCTGGTGACATTACAGCCATGGGAGACAAGTCTGGAGACGCTGCAGCCATGGGAGACAAGTCTTATGACGCTGCAGCCATGGGAGACAAGTCTGGAGATGCTGCAGCAATGGCGAACAAGTCTGGAGATGCTGCAGCCATGGGAGACAAGTCTGAACACACTGCAGACATGGGAGACATGTTCAGAGATGCTGTGTAGATAAGAGACAAGTCTGGAAACGTTGCAGACATGGGATACAAGTCTGGAGATGCTACAGCCATGGGAGACAATTCTGAACACACTGCAGACATGGGAGACAAGTCTGGATATGTTGCAGCCATGGAGACAAGTCTGGAGATGCTGCACTCATGGGAGGCAAGTCTGGACACACTGCAGCCATGTGAGACAAGTCCGGAGATGCTGCAGCCATGGGAGACAAGTCTGGAGATATTGCAGCCATAGGAGACAAGTCTTGTTACATTGCAGCCATAGAAGACAAGTTCGGAGATACTGCAGCTATGGGAGCAGGTTTAGACCATGCAGGCCTCTCATAGTAACACCAGCAACATACAGCCTGATGTCATGTTGAAAAACAGCTCTTAGGATTCTTTGGAGAAATGACCGCACCACTGGTTCCATAACCAAATCATTGTACCACTGAGCTGAGACTAGAGGGGTCTGGCTACCTTACATTATACCACCACACACCATAATCCCGGGAGTAGGACTGGTGTGGTGTTCTCTTGTGAGGACCTCTTCATGGCACTACACACATGGGCAGTCTCCATATGGAGACCAGAGGCTTCACTGGCGCCTCAGCATTGAAAGCAGAACTACAGCTCCAGAGGTGTTTGTAATGAAACAAAGCTCAGCTCTGCTGTATCCCTCACGAAGAACTGTTGCTAATCACAAATCTGTCTCCTAAGAGCCAATAGTTGTTTATTCGAGGCGTAATAGGTAACATAAAGAAAGGTAGGAAATGTTTCTCACCTATAAGTCAGCCTATAAGTAAGAAAGAAAGAGCCGTGTTGTGAAGTCAACGGAGACAAGTGATTTAGAAATAAAGCAGAACAAAAGCAATGAATAACGACATCTGCCTCCGTACGAGCCGGGCCCTCGATAAATGCCGGCAATATAAGTTATTGAGCCGTTACACATTAATTATTTAGGATAAAATAGTAACTTCAATATACGGAAGCAGAACATTCATTCCACGGTGATAAATGACACGCCGCGGATTATTCCTCACACCGGAGGTAACAGGAATAAATACAAACCTAAATAACCCCAGGAAGACGTAAGGCGGATAATTACCATCATTACATCACCGGGAGAAGTGTATCATTCACCGGAGATACATCGCATCCATCCCCGCTCTACACTACATCAGTATAAACCACGTTCCAAAGAAAATAAATTAAAATAATTCATTTAAAATGAAAATACCGTCAAAGCTCAATGACACAAAAAGATTGATTACAGCGTGGCACGCGGACGCAGAGTAATGCAGCAGAACTGGAGATTGGGGGGTAAATGTAGAGAGCTAGAAATGGAAACATCCATCGTCTATTCCAGAGGTGGCAAAGTGCGGCCCGCGGGATACATCCGGTCCCTCTGGATGTGCCAGTCCGGGCCGCGGAGTGAGACGGCCAAAGGGCGGAAAACAGTGGCCTACTGGAGGCACCATGCTCTCTCCCATCTGATGCCACCACTATCTGCAATACATTGATGGAAGATCGAGCCGCCAGATCCTTCATCTACCAATCACCATGTGTGACTGAGACAGCAGACGCAATGACGTTATTACATCATGTGCGCTGTATGGAGAGTCAGAGCACTGGAGACCGGAGAAGAATGCCAGGGGAAGGGGAGCGATGTGAGTATGTGGTGCCTTTTTTTTTCATATGTGTATGGGATGTTTCCATGTATATAGACAGGCTATATGGGGGCTCATACTGTATTTATGGGGCAATGTGAAGACCCACTTTGTATATTGGAAGCAATGTGGGGGCTCATACTGTATATAAGAGGTTATGTGAGGGCTCATACTGTATAAATAGCGGCTATGTGGGGGCTCATACTGTATATAGAGAGGTGTGAGGGCTCATACTGTATATAGGGAGGCTATGTGGGGACTGATACTGTATATAGGAGGCTATGTGGGGGCTCATACTGTATATAGGGAGGTTATGTGAGGGCTCACTGTATATAGGGAGGTTATGTGGGTGCTCATACTGTATATAGGGAGCTTTGAGAGGGCTCATTCTGTATGTAGAGGGCTGTGTGAGGTCTCCTACTTTATATAGGAGGCTATGTGGGGGCTCATACTGTATGTAGAGGGATGCGTAGTGGTTCATACTGTGTATAGGGAAGTTATGTGAGGGCTCATACTGTATATAGGGAGGCTATGTGGGGGCTCATACTGTATATAGGGAGGCTATGTGGGGGCTCATACAGTATATAGGGAGGCTATGTGGGGACTCATACTGTATAAAGAGAGGCTATGTGAGGGCTCATACTGTATATAGGGAGGCAATGTGGGGGCTCATACTGTATATAGTGAGCTTTGAGAGGGCTCATTCTCTATGTAGAGGGCTGTGTATCATAGTATCATAGTTTTTAAGGTTGAAGGGAGACTCTAAGTCCATCTAGTTCAAACCGTAGCCTAACATGTTGATCCAGAGGAAGGCAAAAAAAAACCCCCAATGTGGCAAACAAGTTCCAATGGGGAAAAAATTTCCTTCCTGACTCCACATCTGGCAATCAGACTAGTTCCCTGGATCAATACCCTGTCATAAAATCTAATATACATAACTGGTTATATTAAATTTTTCAAGAAAGGCGTCCAGGCTCTGCTTAAATGTTAGTAGTGAATCACTCATTACAACATCATGCGGCAGAGAGCTCCATAGTCTCACTGCTCGTACAGTAAAGAATCCTCGTCTGTGATTATAATTAAACCTTCTTTCCTCAAGACGTAGCGGATGCCCCCGTGTTCCAGTCGCAGGCCTAGGTGTAAAAAGATCTTTGGAAAGGTCTCTGTACTGTCCCCTCATATATTTATACATTGTGATTAGATCCCCCCTAAGCCTTCGTTTTTCCTGTCTTGGTATTGCAGCCCCCCATTCCTCTAATAATCTTGGTCGCTCTTCTCTGCACCCTCTCCAGTTCAGCTATGTCCTTCTTATATATCGGTGACCAGAATTGTACACAGTATTCTAAGTGCGGTCGCACTAGTGACTTGTACAGAGGTAGAACTATATTTTTTTCATGAACACTTATACCTCTTTTAATACATCCCATTATTTTATTAGCCCTGGCAGCAGCTGCCTGACACTGTCCACTAAAGTGAAGTTTACCATCCACCCATACACCCAAGTCTTTTTCTGTGTCTGTTTTACCCAGTGTTCTACAATTAAGTACATAATCATAAATGTTATTTCCTCTACCCAAGTGCATGACCTTACATTTATCTACATTAAACTTCAATTGCCACTTCTCAGCCCAATCCTCCAATTTACATAAATCTCCCTGTAATATAAAATTATCCTCCTCTGTATTGATTACCCTGCAGAGTTTAGTATCATCTGCAAATATTGAAATTCTACTCCGCATGCCCCCAACAAGGTCATTTATAAATATGTTGAAAAGAAGCGGGCCCAATACTGACCCCTGTGGTACCCCACTATGAACTGAGACCCAGTCCGAGTACGTACCATTAATAACCACCCTTTGTTTCCTATCACTGAGCCAGTTTTTAACCCAGTTACACATATTTTCCCCTATCCCCATTATTCTCATTTTATGTACCAACCTTTTGTGTGGCACCGTATCAAAAGCTTTTGAAAAGTCCATATACACAACATCCACTGCATTTCCCTGGTCCAGGCTTGAACTTACCTCTTCATAGAAGCTGATCAAATTAGTTTGACAGGATCGATCCCTCATAAACCCATGTTGATACTCTGTCATAAGGTTATTTTTCTTGAGATACTCCAGTATAGCATCTCTCAAGAACCCCTCAAGGATTTTACCAACCGTAGAGGTTAAACTTACCGGCCTATAATTTCCCGGCTCAGTTTTTGTCCCCTTTTTGAGTATTGGCACCACATTTGCTATGCGCCAGTCCTGCGGTACCGACCCTGTTATTAAGGAATCTGTGAAGATTAAAAATAATGGTCTATCACAGAACTCAATTCCTGTAGTACTCTGGGGTGTAGCCATCCGGGCCCGGAGATTTGTCAACCTTAGTGATTTCGAGGCGGCGGCGTACTTCCTGCTGGGTTAAGCAGGTAATATTCAAGGGTGAATTTATGGTATCACTGGTCATGTCATCTGCCATGGCATTTTCTTGTATAAAAACCGTAGAAAAAAAGTCATTCAGCAGGTTGGCTTTACCCTCATCCCCTTCCACCATTTCACCAAGACTATTTTTAAGGGGGCCAACACTATCGCTTTTCAGTTTTTTACTGTTTATGTAGTTAAAGAATATTTTAGGATTATTTTTACTTTCTCTCGCAATGAGTCTCTCTGTCTCAAACTTGGCTAACTTAATTTGCTTTTTACATATTTTATTTAATTTTCTATAATTATATAATGCCTCATCACTACCTACCCTCTTTAATTCTTTTAAGGCTTTCTGTTTTTCTTTTATTGCTTCCCTTACAGCTCTATTTAGCCATAGGGGTTTCCTCCTATTTCTAGCATGTTTGTTCCCATAGGGTATATTTTCTGCACAAGCCCTATTCAGGATGCTCATAAAAGTCTCCCATTTGCTTTGTGTACTTTTATTACTTAGTACATCATCCCAGTTTATTGCACTAAGATCATCTCTCAACCGTTTAAAATTTGCTTTCCTGAAGTTTAGTGTCCTTGTAGCCCCTCTACTAGACATCTTACTAAAGAATACATGAAAACTTATTATTTTGTGATCACTATTCCCCAAGTAACCCCCAACTTGTATATTTGATATGCGGTCTGGCCTATTGGTTAGTACAAGGTCTAGTAGTGCTCCCCCTCTTGTGGGGTCCTGTACCATTTGTGAAAGGTACTTATCTTTCATTGTTATCAAAAATCTATTTCCTTTGCTGGAACTGCAAGTTTCTGTTCCCCAATTTATATCAGGATAGTTAAAGTCCCCCATAATAATTACCTCTCCGAGACTCGCTGCTTTATCAATTTGCTTTATGAGGAGATTCTCTACCTCTTCCATAATATTCGGCGTCTTATAACACACCCCTATCAGTATTTTATTATTCATTCTCCCCCCCCTTATCTCCACCCATAGGGACTCTACATTCTCAGTACCCTCCCATATGTTGTCACGCAGGATGGGTTTTAAGGATGATTTTACATATAGACACACACCTCCCCCTCGCTTATTTGTACGGTCATTCCTGAATAGGCTATAACCCTGTAAATTAACGGCCCAGTCATAGCTCTCATCCAGCCATGTCTCTGATATCCCCACTATATCATAATTTTCTTCCAACAATATTAATTCTAATTCCTCCACCTTATTTGTGAGGCTTCGGGCATTAGTGTACATGCACGTTACGTATGACTCTGTACCTGTATTCCTGCTTACTGTATTAACTGTCCTAACCCTTCCCCCCGTACCACCCCCAATTTCATTACTTGTGCCCTGGTCACTATCTGCACTACATTCCCCTTCTATAAAGTGAATACCCTCGCCCCCCATTCCTAGTTTAAACACTCCTCCAACCTTCTAGCCATTTTCTGCCCCAGCAGAGCTGCACCCTCCCCATTAAGATGCAGCCCATCCCTAGCATAGAATCTGTAGCCAACTGAAAAGTCGGCCCAATTCTCCAGGAACCCAAAACCCTCTTTCCTACACCAATTCCTGAGCCACTTGTTAACCTCCCTGATCTCTCTTTGCCTCTCTGGTGTGGCTCGTGGCACAGGTAGTATTTCCGAAAATTCCACCTTTGAGGTCCATGCTTTAAGCTTACAACCTAATTCCCTGAAATCATCTTTAAGGACCTTCCACCTACCTCTAACTTTGTCATTTGTGCCAATGTGTACAATGACCGCTGGGTCCTCCCCAGCCCCTCCCAGTAATCTGTCAACCCGATCAGCGATGTGCCGAACTCGAGCGCCAGGAAGACAACACACTGTTCGGTGATCCCTGTCTTTGTGACAGATTGCCCCATCTGTCCCCCTAATAATTGAGTCCCCCACTACCAGTACATGTCTTGCCTGCCCTGCACTCCTATTCCCCCCCTTACTGGAGCAGACACTCCTCTGGCGTTCAGAGGTCATGCCTTGCTGCAGCAATGCTACCCCTGTAATGACATCCCCCTCATCTGCCAAGTTTGCAAACCTATTGGGGTGTGTCAGTTCAGGACTAGCCTTCCTAGCACTTTTCCCTTTACCCCCCTTTCTAACTGTCACCCAGCTACCTACCTCACCGTCCTGCCGCTCCCTACTACGATCCCCCCCACATCTGACCCAACAAGCTGCTGCTCAGTGAGCAGCAGACTCCTTTCCATATTGCTAATGTATCTCAGAGTTGCCAGCTGCTCATTTAGATCCAGTATCTGGGCTTCCAAACGTGCAACTTGCGCACATCTCGAACAACAGTATGCACCCTCGAACGGCTTTTCAAGGACTGCATACATGAGACAAGATGTACACTGGATCGCATTAGCAATAGTGGCGCACATTTTCTAATGGGGATAGCACTAAACAAATGTTAAGTAATTAAACAACTAAATACAAACAATTCTACTCACACTTACTTTTGCTCACACTTTGCTCACTCACGCTCACAATGAAGAAGACAGGCTAAAATTTGTGCACCGCTAGGCGCGCGGCTTTCAGAAGTCTTCCTTCCGGCTGTAACGGCCAAAACCCGGTTCTCCTTGAGCTCGCGGTGACTCTTCACTTATCCCAGAAGGCACTGGGAATATGCAAATTATCCTCGCAAGACTCCTTCCCTGGCTTTCAGAAGTCTTCCTTCCGGCTGTAATGGCCAAAACCCGGTTCTCCTTGAGCTCGCGGTGACTCTTCCCTTATCCCAGAAGGCACTGGGAATATGCAAATTATCCTCGCAAGACTCCTTCCCTGGCTTTGTGAGGGCTCCTACTTCATATAGGAGGCTACGTGGGGGCTCATACTGTATGTAGAGGGCTGCATGATAGTTCATACTGTATATAGGGAGCTATGTGGAGGCTCATACTCTATATAGTGAACTATGTGAGGAATCATACTGTATAGGGGGGTAGTGTGTGGGCTCATACTGTATATAGGGAGCTATGTGGGGCTCATCCTGTATGGAGAGGGCTGTGTGAGGGATCCTATTTTATATAGGAGGTAATGTGGGGGCTCATAATGTATATAGGAGGTTCTGTGGGGGGGGGGGTCATGCTGTATATAGGGTGGTCGTGTGCAGGCTTATACTGTTTGTAGGAGGCTAAGTAGGGGTTCATACTGTATATACGAGGCTATGTGCGGGCTCATAATGTATAAAGGGGGCTCATACTTTATATAAGGGGCTATGTGGGGGCTAATACTGTATATAGGAGGCTATGTGGGACTCATACTGTATATAGGAGGCTATGTGGGACTCATACTGTATATAGGAGGCTATGTGGGACTCATACTGTATATAGGAGGCTATGTGGGACTCATACTGTATATAGGAGGCTATGTGGGACTCATACTGTATATAGGAGGCTATGTGGGACTCATACTGTATATAGGAGGCTATGTGGGACTCACTGTATATAAGAGGCTATGTGGGACTCATACTGTATATAAGAGGTTATGTGAGGGCTCATCATGTATGTAGGGAGCAATGTTGGGGCTCATACTGTATATAGGAGGCTATGTTGGGGCTCTACTGCATATAAGAGGCTATGTTGGGGCTTTACTGTATATAAAAGGCTATGTGAGGGCTCATCATGTATGTAGGGAGCTATGTTGGGGCTCATACTGTATATAGGGTGATATCAGAATACTGAATTCTGCTCCATATTAAGTGTTAATATTAATATAAAATATTCATTAGAATTCTCATTAATATGTTAATATAAATATTGTACATAATTAAGTTCAACCCATTGGTTCGGCCTGCACAACAGTCACAGTCGCTCATATGGCCCCCTTAAGAAAATTAATTTCCCACCTCTGGTTTAACCCAATATCACTCAAGATAAACTCAAGATGATAATGAGCAAGTGACAGACCATGTACTGCTGTATATCTAATATTGTGGGTGGGGATAGGTAAAACCTGCAGCTAAATATATCATAAAGGTTAGGAAAGCAGCAGGAAAGGAGTGTGTTACCATTGTGGGGGGAAAGTGACTCGTCTGCCCTTGTGATGTTAGTGACATATCCCCAGGGGTTACCTAACCCAGAGACCCCTAGAACATTGCATTTGTGTAATCTGGGGGTCAGGTTCACTGGGTACACCAGCACAGCGTGGGGATCTGTTCATGCAGGACAGGATGGTCGTCACCCATCGGATAAAGCAGGTACATGTGTACCCTCTCCCCAATATTCTCTGGATGCTGGGGGTCATAGTTCATGTGTAAATAAGACAAATGCACCTTTAAATTAGAGGTTCACTGGGTACACCGACACAGCGTGGGGATCTGTGCATGCTTGATAGGATGGTCGTCACCCACTGGATAAAGCAGGTACATGTGTACCCCTTACCCCAATATTCTCTGGATGCTGGGGGTCATACTTCTGGCGTAAATAAGCCAAATACACCAATATTAGAGCAGCATCATAATATCTCGCCATCCTCCATTACTGTCAGAGCAATGGCTGCTCCGCAGGAGGATTTCAGGCACATCTCTCCATCAGCCCAGACTGAGCCGTCTCCTCTCGTGCCCCAATGATAGCGCTGCCGACACAAATGAAATAATAAATAAATGGACGCTCAGTCCTCATTTCTCTCTTCGGCGCAGTCGAAGAATTTCAGGCGGCTGCGACATCTGTTCTATTCTTTTTACTGTCGTGTTAAATCCCCCTCCTGAGCAGCCGTGATATTTCCAGCCCTGGTTTGTGTGTCTAAGAGCCAAGCAGCCGTGGACTGTCGGCCGCCCCCGTCTCCTCTCCGCAGGATGCAAGGGCTTTTTATTGAGGAGATATTCATCCCAAGGCATCAAGACCTCACACCTAGGCCACCTACGCCTGTGCGAGGCGATGAAGATGAGAGGATAGAGGATGAGGGCTGCCAGCTGATCCCAAGTCATCCAGCAAAGTCTGCTATAAACTTTACAGCCTAAGTCTTTCATGGAAAACCTTCCAAGATGGAATCATCCGGGGGGGGGGGGGGTCATTGAATAGAAGAATCCCTGAGGCTCTATGTATCCAGAAGAGAGCACGAGGAGGATCCAGTCACTGTTTTGCACGTGAAAAAACAAGTCTACAATTATATTGCAACCCCTATTAATCCACAGAGTGCAATGAAATAGTCTACAATGGGCCACAATGTAAATGGAAAAAGTGGCAGAGCAGTGGGGTTAGATTGCAGGTTTTGGCTGAATACAATCCTGGATTTTAAAGTAGGATTCCTCCTCATTATTCCAAAAGTATGAAGGCCGCTTTCACACTGCATTCCGATCTCCGGTCAGTGGTCCTATCAAGGCTTCTGTCCAAAACCCCTGCAAAACGGGTTTCGGATGAATGCACTGACGGGGCCACTGACTCAGTCACAATTTTCGGGAGCATACACCTATTAGAGGCGGACACCCAGACGTAGTAGACTGCATCTGGGTGTCCACCTCCAGTAAGCATATACTCCCAAAAATGGTGCTCAACAGCACACGCCGTCTGCACCATCATAGCCAGTGGCCACCGAGTCTTCACTACAACTACCGGATTTGGACGCAGGTACACACGCGGATAAATGACCAAAAGGCGGCAGCCCCGGGGGATCCCGATACCTCGGCAGCTGGTGCCACAGAACAAAGACCAGGAACCAGAGTGGATGAGGCAGAGGCTGGTGCGGCCTGGAACAGGCTGGTACTGGTGGTCCCAGGCAGGTGGTAGGAGCTTGCAGGGACTGGAGAACACGGGAAGGTCACAGGCGGCTACGGGGACACGTTGAACAGGCACCTCCCAAAGGGGGAGAATGCCTTATATACACTGTGCCTAAAGGTGGGGGCTGGGAAGCACTTCCAAGTTAAGTTGCGCTGGCCCTTTAAGAAAAGGGAGAGCAGCCATGTGCAACCCTCAGGAGCCAGAGGACCGACCAAGCAGCGGAAACAGCAGGGAAGCGTTGGCACCACTGACACATAGGGCATGGGTGCGCCGACAGGTGAACAGGAGGGACCTGGAGGCCGCGGGGCCAGACAAAGGCAGCAGGGAGAGAGGAGGAGAGCCTGGGGAGCATTGGCCCTCCTTGACTGGGAGTGCCGACGGTGTAACAACTGCTAAAATCAATTCAGGTCAAAACAAAAACAGATTATCGGCTCAGACAATAACGGGCTATTATAGTCTATGGAAAGTGAGGGAGCGGCAGAATGAGTAAAGGCGAACATACACATAGGATGGCTTTAGATCATTAGGACGACAACCATAAAAAAGGAACACTTGCTTGGGGCTTTCCCTATGACAAAGCTGCTGGTGCACACGACGTCTGGCGGCCTATCTCTGGGACAACAATGTGATGTCAGTGCAAAATTAGACATGTGCAATCGGCATCTCTCCTGACAGTCTGCCGGTGCCCCCATACACAATAGACCATAGGCCAAACCTGCTGGTGGGTTCAGCCGTTGGGGCCTTAAGAAGCAGAGACAAGCAGACATGAGCCTTTGTTTTGTAGCAAATGTTTATTTCATTCCGGCGCTGTATTCATATCTACACTGCTCAGTCCTGCTGTATAATTTCCTCCATGCGGATGTATAATGTCCACCATACTGCTGTATAATTTCCTATATGCTGCTGTATAATATCCTCCATGCTGCTGTATAATGTCCTCCATACAGCTGTATAATGTCTTCCATACAGCTGTATAATGTCCTCCATGCTGCTGTATAATGTCCTCCATGCTGCTGTATAATATCCTCCATACAGCTGAATAATGTCGTCCATACTGCTGTATAATTTCCTATATGCTGCTGTATAATATCCTCCATGCTGCTGTATAATGTCCTCCATACAGCTGTATAATGTCCTCCATGCTGCTGTATAATGTCCTCCATGCTGCTGTATAATATCCTCCATACAGCTGAATGATGTCGTCCATACTGCTGTATAATTTCCTATATGCTGCTGTATAATATCCTCCATGCTGCTGTATAATGTCCTCCATACAGCTGTATAATGTCCTCCATGCTGCTGTATAATGTCCTATATGCTGCTGTATAATGTCCTATATGCTGCTGTATAATGTCCTATATGCTGCTGTATAATGTCCTCCATGCTGCTGTATAATATCCTCCATGCTGCAGTATAATATTCTCCATGCTGCTGTATAATGTCCTCCATGCTGCTGTATAATGTCCTCCATACAGCTGTATAATGTCCTCCATGCTGCTGTATAATGTCCTATATGCTGCTGTATAATGTCCTATATGCTGCTGTATAATGTCCTATATGCTGCTGTGTAATGTCCTCCATGCTGCTGTGTAATGTCCTCCATGCTGCTGTATAATGTCCTATATGCTGCTGTATAATATCCTCCATGCTGCTGTATAATGTCCTCCATACAGCTGTATAATGTCCTCCATACAGCTGTATAATGTCCTATATGCTGCTGTATAATGTCCTCCATGCTGCTGTATAATATCCTCCATGCTGCAGTATAATATTCTCCATGCTGCTGTATAATGTCCTCCATGCTGCTGTATAATGTCCTCCATGCTGCTGTATAATGTCCTCCATACAGCTGTATAATGTCCTCTATGCTGCTGTATAATGTCCTCTATGCTGCTGTATAATGTCCTATATGCTGCTGTGTAATGTCCTATATGCTGCTGTGTAATGTCCTCCATGCTGCTGTGTAATGTCCTCCATGCTGCTGTATAATGTCCTATATGCTGCTGTATAATGTCCTCCATGCTGCTGTATAATGTCCTCCATACAGCTGTATAATGTCCTCCATGCTGCTGTATAATGTCCTATATGCTGCTGTATAATGTCCTATATGCTGCTGTATAATGTCCTATATGCTGCTGTGTAATGTCCTCCATGCTGCTGTGTAATGTCCTCCATGCTGCTGTATAATGTCCTATATGCTGCTGTATAATATCCTCCATGCTGCTGTATAATGTCCTCCATACAGCTGTATAATGTCCTCCATACAGCTGTATAATGTCCTCCATGCTGCTGTATAATGTTTTATATGCTGCTGTATAATGTCCTCCATGCTGCTGTATAATATCCTCCATGCTGCAGTATAATATTCTCCATGCTGCTGTATAATGTCCTCCATGCTGCTGTATAATGTCCTCCATGCTGCTGTATAATGTCCTCCATACAGCTGTATAATGTCCTCTATGCTGCTGTATAATGTCCTCTATGCTGCTGTATAATGTCCTATATGCTGCTGTATAATGTCCTATATGCTGCTGTGTAATGTCCTCCATGCTGCTGTGTAATGTCCTCCATGCTGCTGTATAATGTCCTATATGCTGCTGTATAATATCCTCCATGCTGCTGTATAATGTCCTCCATACAGCTGTATAATGTCCTCCATGCTGCTGTATAATGTCCTATATGCTGCTGTATAATGTCCTATATGCTGCTGTATAATGTCCTATATGCTGCTGTGTAATGTCCTCCATGCTGCTGTGTAATGTCCTCCATGCTGCTGTATAATGTCCTATATGCTGCTGTATAATATCCTCCATGCTGCTGTATAATGTCCTCCATACAGCTGTATAATGTCCTCCATACAGCTGTATAATGTCCTCCATGCTGCTGTATAATGTTTTATATGCTGCTGTATAATGTCCTCCATGCTGCTGTATAATATCCTCCATGCTGCAGTATAATATCCTCCATGCTGCTGTATAATGTCCTCCATGCTGCTGTATAATGTCCTATATGCTGCTGTATAATGTCCTATATGCTGCTGTATAATGTCCTATATGCTGCTGTGTAATGTCCTCCATGCTGCTGTGTAATGTCCTCCATGCTGCTGTATAATGTCCTATATGCTGCTGTATAATATCCTCCATGCTGCTGTATAATGTCCTCCATACAGCTGTATAATGTCCTCCATGCTGCTGTATAATGTTTTATATGCTGCTGTATAATGTCCTCCATGCTGCTGTATAATATCCTCCATGCTGCAGTATAATATTCTCCATGCTGCTGTATAATGTCCTCCATGCTGCTGTATAATGTCCTCCATGCTGCTGTATAATGTCCTCCATGCTGCTGTATAATGTCCTCCATACAGCTGTATAATGTCCTCTATGCTGCTGTATAATGTCCTCTATGCTGCTGTATAATGTCCTATATGCTGCTGTATAATGTCCTATATGCTGCTGTGTAATGTCCTCCATGCTGCTGTGTAATGTCCTCCATGCTGCTGTATAATGTCCTATATGCTGCTGTATAATATCCTCCATGCTGCTGTATAATGTCCTCCATACAGCTGTATAATGTCCTCCATGCTGCTGTATAATGTCCTATATGCTGCTGTATAATGTCCTATATGCTGCTGTGTAATGTCCTCCATGCTGCTGTGTAATGTCCTCCATGCTGCTGTATAATGTCCTATATGCTGCTGTATAATATCCTCCATGCTGCTGTATAATGTCCTCCATACAGCTGTATAATGTCCTCCATGCTGCTGTATAATGTCCTATATGCTGCTGTATAATGTTTTATATGCTGCTGTATAATGTCCTCCATGCTGCTGTGTAATGTCCTCCATGCTGCTGTGTAATGTCCTCCATGCTGCTGTATAATGTCCTCCATGCTGCTGTATAATGTCCTCCATACAGCTGTATAATGTCCTCCATACAGCTGTATAATGTCCTCTGTGCTGCTGTATAATGTCCTATATGCTGCTGTGTAATGTCCTATATGCTGCTGTGTAATGTCCTCCATGCTGCTGTGTAATGTCCTCCATGCTGCTGTATAATGTCCTATATGCTGCTGTATAATATCCTCCATGCTGCTGTATAATGTCCTCCATACAGCTGTATAATGTCCTCCATGCTGCTGTATAATGTCCTATATGCTGCTGTATAATGTCCTATATGCTGCTGTATAATGTCCTATATGCTGCTGTATAATGTCCTATATGCTGCTGTATAATGTCCTATATGCTGCTGTGTAATATCCTCCATGCTGCTGTATAATGTCCTATATGCTGCTGTATAATATCCTCCATGCTGCTGTATAATGTCCTCCATGCAGCTGTATAATGTCCTCCATGCTGCTGTATAATGTCCTATATGCTGCTGTATAATGTCCTATATGCTGCTGTATAATGTCCTATATGCTGCTGTGTAATGTCCTCCATGCTGCTGTGTAATGTCCTCCATGCTGCTGTATAATGTCCTATATGCTGCTGTATAATATCCTCCATGCTGCTGTATAATGTCCTCCATACAGCTGTATAATGTCCTCCATACAGCTGTATAATGTCCTCCATGCTGCTGTATAATGTTTTATATGCTGCTGTATAATGTCCTCCATGCTGCTGTATAATATCCTCCATGCTGCAGTATAATATTCTCCATGCTGCTGTATAATGTCCTCCATGCTGCTGTGTAATTTCCTCCATGCTGCTGTGTAATGTCCTCCGTGCCGCTGTGTAATGTCCTCCGTGCCGCTGTGTAACGTCCTCCGTGCCGCTGTGTAACGTCCTCCGTGCCGCTGTACAACGTCCTCCGTGCCGCTGTACAACGTCCTCCGTGCCGCTGTACAACGTCCTCCGTGCCGCTGTACAACGTCCTCCGTGCCGCTGTACAACGTCCTCCGTGCCGCTGTACAACGTCCTCCGTGCCGCTGTACAACGTCCTCCGTGCCGCTGTACAACGTCCTCCGTGCCGCTGTACAACGTCCTCCGTGCCGCTGTACAACGTCCTCCGTGCCGCTGTACAACGTCCTCCGTGCCGCTGTACAACGTCCTCCGTGCCGCTGTACAACGTCCTCCGTGCCGCTGTACAACGTCCTCCGTGCCGCTGTACAACGTCCTCCGTGCCGCTGTACAACGTCCTCCGTGCCGCTGTACAACGTCCTCCGTGCTGCTGTATAATGTCCTCCATACCGCTGTATAATGTCCTCCATACCGCTGTATAATGTCCTCCATACCGCTGTATAATGTCCTCCATACCGCTGTATAATGTCCTTCATACTGCTACTGCTTCTGAACATGTGGCTCTGTAGAGACAGGAGTGCAGGAACCCCTCATGTCTGTATGTGCTGTGTATGGGAGACATCATAGCAAATAGTCTCTACCCACCAGCTCAGAGACAACTGAAAATTAGAGGGGAAGACTGGTGAAAAATGCAGGATACATGGCTCTTGTCTTGGAATGCCACGGGTCCAGCAGGTGCCAAGATTTTGGAATGTTGCAGTAATGATTATTTATCCTATACATCTATTGTGTGGTTAGTGATTGCATTCTAATAATTACCATATATTATACCTGCATCTGGCTGTGCTTATTATCACTGTGTAATGAGTTATCTATCAAGTGCCGACTCTTTTACACTCATCTCCTTGGAGACCAAAAGTAAAAGAGAAATTTTGTAAAGTCTTCTAATTTATTCCACTAATCACCTCCTGGAAAGCCGGGGCTTCTGAGGATCCAGGCTGCTCTTCTGGTTGTAGATGCAATGCCACCGCTGATGGTGCCTCCTCCCAACACACAAAGGTCACAAAGCGAGATGAAAAGTTCTCATCTGATCACGTCTTTAACTAAACGGAGATTGGATTTGTATTATTCTGCAAATTAGAGAAATATAATGAGCGGAGATCAGCCCTGTGTCTACCTACTGGTAATATCTACAGTAACCAGTCTGAATGCATGCAGATTGCAGAGCCTAAACGCATGGCTCAGAATTCAAAGGTGTCATTTGGCAAATAGAAATGATTTCTGATCCCTTCATACATTTGCACATGTTCTGGATCGGAAGAAGGGAGCAAGGCTTTGCCAGGCTCCTCTCCATGAGGAAGTCAACAAGCCTGACGCCAGAAGAAAGTCAGGAGTCCCCATACACATAAGAGCCATTAAAATGCCTTTAAGGGTAAGGCTGCTTTCACACATCAGTTTTTTTGGCATCAGGCATGATCCGGCGAAAAAACTGATGCGACAGATCCGGCGAAAAAACGGATCAGTTGCATCAGTTTTTTCCCTTAGTTCCTTCATTTTTTTTGACAGATCCGGTGTGATTCTGATCATGCTCAGTTAAAAAAACGGATCCGGATCCGCCGTCCATAGGCTTCCATTATAAAACACGCCGTACGACGCCGGATCCGGCGCAATCCGTTTTTTGCCGGACACAAAAACGTTCACTTCAACGTTTCATCCGGCCGCCGGAAAAGTAAATTTTGCCGGATCCGACAAAAAAACGGATGAAACGCAAGGCCATCCGGCACAATCCGGCGCTAATTAAAGTCTATGGGCGAAAAACGGATCCGGCGGCAAATACGCGGATCCCTTTTTTTCATTTTTTTACCAGATTGTGCCTGATGGCAAAAAACTGATGTGTGAAAGCAGCCTAATTATTCCTAGCACTATACTTAAATACTGTTACATCAAATATGTAGAACCCCACAAATTTAGGCTGCATTTTAATGCTTTTTTTTGCAGATCTTAATCAATCTGCAAGGGAAAACACATCCCAGTAAAGTCTATGAGAATCCTGAAGGACCATGCACACGTTGCAGATTTTTTTCCTTGCAGATTTTGTCAATTGTTTCTGCATTTTTATAGTGTTTTTCCTATCACAATGCAATAAAAAAGCATCGAAAACGTAAAAACACGGCAAAGAAATGCATGGGTTTTTTTTGCAGCATTCTTCCTGCCAAGAGATGCAGTTTTAGGTGCAGAAAAATTGCACCCAAAACTGCAACGTGGGAACATACCCTTGATCCTGCTAACCCACAACAATCAGCACATGGATTACCCCCAATATCATTCAGAGGGGGATCGCTTGCCTCTTTATTCTGCAACAAATCCAAAAATGTGCTCAATTTTTGCCCAGCAGGTGAATATGTTGCAGTAGCCCCCTGGATACCAAAATCCATGTGAAATCTAACGTGTACATGGTTCCAGAGTCAATGTTCTCAAAATGCATTTGCATGTGACTCCTGGATAAAGCGCTGTACAGCGCGAAACGTGCGTCGGAGAGGGTGCGGGACATCATTCATATTTATGTAAAATTCCGTAGGTATACTGATCGCTACTTTGTTACAATTGACTTAGCTGAGTCTTGTATTTTTACAACACTTTTGTGTTATATTATATATATATCTATAGCTGCAGGAATATTGGTATAGCTTCATGGTTATTATTATTGTTATGTGAAATTATGGTGTTCCCAAACATGACTTTGTGAGTTACATATTTTTGACCCTTTAATGGGGTTTGTTTTTTCCTGAAGACATCCTTGTCTATGCTTTTATATTTTATCAATTAATTAATAAAAGTTATTTTTTATTAAACTTCTTTCCCTTCCTTTGTCGGTGATTCATATTTTCCTTTATGGATGTTGTTTTCTCATACAATTATATATTTTTGGTGGTGATTTAATTTGTGCCGCACTGCAGCAAAAAAACACAATAGAAAAACCATGTCGTGACTGTGTAATGTGAACATGGCCTAAGATATCATTGAAAGGTTTCCAGCCTTCAATATAATGCATTTAGGGACCAGTCAGCACAGATCGCCTCCTCCTCCTCACCGCAATTGTCATACCTTCTCTTGTGCACAGACATTCAAGGACAGGCCATGGAGAGGGATGTTATAGCATCGATGGAAGACGAGCTTAACAATGACAGCGCTGGAATTATTACAAATGCCATTTACATCCAGGGAACATGACTGATGGTGACACATTGTGCCTTGTGCGCCACTCAATGCAATCCTACAGAACATGAGTCACGTACACAACAGAACAGTCAATGACCTGATACACAAACTCGCATCAATGTATCGGGACCAAAGCAGCACAAAGTGGTGGCCACTTCATTATTCCACACGGCTCTGTGTAGGAAGCGAAGTCTGAATATGACAACTTGTCACAATGTATCAGACTCTCAAGTTTAAACACTTCCGAACAGTTGTAAAAATATTTAAACAATGTAAAAAGAATTCTATTGCTGCACTCATAAATAAAGGGTGATTATATTCATGCAAGAATAGGAGGAAATTCACATAATGTAAACCTCTACACAGGCATTGTCATTATTATTAATAATAATTTGCTTCCTAAATTGAAAATTATGCAACTTCTAAATTTGCCCTTATTTTGCCGTTGCAGAGTGCCTGATGATTTTGTTACCTGAGCAATCTGCAAAAATGTTACAAATCTGTCAGAGCTCCTGACGGCTCTCTCTACTCCCGCTCCCTTCTCTCAGCCTTAGAGATAACAGAAGTGAGAGGCTTCAGTGGAAAGCGAGGGGTAAACAGGGACAGATAGTGAAGAAAGACCATGACCCTTCATGAGCAGAAGAAATCAATCCAGGAAAGAAACTGTGCAAATACTTGAAAGTTAGCGAAGATGGTAGCAATCTTTGCATAAGGACCTCACCTCCAGCAAGTGTTACTAGGAGGGACACAAGGACCTCACCTCCAGCACATGTTACTAGGAGGGACACAAGGACCTCAATTCCAGCACGTGTTACTAGGAGGGACACAAGGACCTCATCTCCAGCACATGTTACTAGGAGGGACACAAGGACCTCACGTCCAGCACATGTTACTAGGAGGGACACAAGGACCTCACCTCCAGCAAATGTTACTAGGAGGGACACAAGGACCTCAATTCCAGCACGTGTTACTAGGAGGGACACAAGGACCTCACGTCCAGCACGTTACTAGGAGGGACACAAGGACCTCACCTCCAGCACGTGTTACTAGGAGGGACACAAGGACCTCACGTCCAGCACATGTTACTAGGAGGGACACAAGGACCTCACCTCCAGCACGTGTTATTAGGAGGGGCACAAGGACCTCATGTCCAGCACATGTTACTAGGAGGGACACAAGGACCTCACCTCCAGCACGTGTTATTAGGAGGGGCACAAGGACCTCACGTCCAGCACATGTTACTAGGAGGGACACAAGGACCTCACCTCCAGCACGTGTTACTAGGAGGGACACAAGGACCTCATCTCCAGCACGTTTTACTAGGAGGGACACAAGGACCTCAAGTCCAGCACATGTTACTAGGAGGGGCACAAGGACCTCACCTCCAGCACGTGTTACTAGGAGGGACACAAGGACCTCATCTCCAGCACGTTTTACTAGGAGGGACACAAGGACCTCACGTCCAGCACATGTTACTAGGAGGGACACAAGGACCTCACCTCCAGCACGTGTTACTAGGAGGGACACAAGGACCTCACCTCCAGCACGTTTTACTAGGAGGGACACAAGGACCTCACGTCCAGCACATGTTACTAGGAGGGACACAAGGACCTCACCTCCAGCACGTGTTATTAGGAGGGGCACAAGGACCTCATGTCCAGCACATGTTACTAGGAAGGGCACAAGGACCTCACCTCCAGCACATCTTACTAGGAGGGACACAAGGACCTCATCTCCAGCACATGTTACTAGGAGGGACACAAGGACTTCACCTCCAGCACATGTTACTAGGAGGGACACAAGGACCTCATCTCCAGCACACGTGACTGGGAGGGACACAAGGACCTCACCTCCAGCACATGTTACTAGGAGGGACACAAGGACCTCACCTCCAGCACATGTTACTAGGAGGGACACAAGGACCTCATCTCCAGCACACGTGACTGGGAGGGACACAAGGACCTCATCTCCAGCACATGTTACTAGGAGGGGCACAAGGACCTCATCTCCAGCACATGTTACTAGGAGGGACACAAGGACCTCACATACACCACATGTTACTAGGAGAGACACAAGGACCTCATCTCCAGCACACGTTACGAGGAGGGGCACAAGGACCTCATCTCCAGCACACGTTACTAGGAGGGACACAAGGACCTCATCTCCAGCACATGTTATTAGGAGGGGCACAAGGACCTCATCTCCAGCACGTTACTAGGAGGGACACAAGGACCTCACCTCCAGCACATGTTACTAGGAGGGGCACAAGGACCTCACCTCCAGCACATGTTACTAGGAGGGACACAAGGACCTCATCTCCAGCACATGTTATTAGGAGGGGCACAAGGACCTCATCTCCAGCACGTTACTAGGAGGGACACAAGGACCTCATCTCCAGCACATGTTACTAGGAGGGGCACAAGGACCTCATCTCCAGCACATGTTACTAGGAGGGACACAAGGACCTCACCTCCAGCACATGTTACTAGGAGGGACACAAGGACCTCATCTCCAGCACATGTTACTAGGAGGGACACAAGGACCTCACCTCCAGCACACGTTACTAGGAGGGGCACCAGGACCTCATCTCCAGCACACGTTACTAGGAGAGACACAAGGACCTCATCTCCAGCACATGTTACTAGGAGGGACACAAGGACCTCATCTCCAGCACATGTTACTAGGAGAGACACAAGGACCTCATCTCCAGCACATGTTACTAGGAGGGACACAAGGACCTCATCTCCAGCACATGTTACTAGGAGGGACACAAGGACCTCATCTCCAGCACGTGTTACTAGGAGGGCCACAAGGACCTCATCTCCAGCACGTGTTACTAGGAGGGACACAAGGACCTCATCTCCAGCACACGTTACTAGGAGGGACACAAGGACCTCATCTCCAGCACATGTTACTAGGAGGGACACAAGGACCTCACCTCCAGCATGGGTTACTAGATGCAAGGATCTCACCTCCATAGTTGGAACTGTATCCTAATGAGCTGCAAGTGCAGTGGGGCTGGACATTGCACTTGCAGCTCTCCTGCTTTCTGTCCCTTTACCCTGCCTGCAAGTCACTCCTGCTCCAGTGACCTTTCAGTCAGAGACTGGAGGAAGATGAGAGGACTTGGAATAAGGAATAAAGCAGGAGAGCTGCAAGTGCAATATCCAACTCCACTGCACTTGCAGCTCATTAGAAATCAATTTCAACTATGGATGTCTCTAAAACAGCAGAATGAATTTCTACAAGCAGGGTCTGGATTTCATCAGCATTACAGCTCCTGTACAAACCCGACATTAGTTTGAGGTATAAAACCCTCATGACAGGTTCTCTTCACCTTCTTAGAACTCCGCATGGTGCCATTCCTCTTCCTATTCTTCCAAATTGATAACGGTGTGTTACCATTCTTTTTAATGATGGAGTTTGATACTGTTCACACTGTAAAGCGATAGAGCCCTTAAAGGGAACCCGTCATGTCCAAAAACACTATTCACCTACAAATATAGTGTTAAAATCCTGCCTGCTGCGTCATAAGAGCAGCGACTACAGGGAGAAAATGAACGGATATCCTCCCTGTGCCCGCTTGCTTCCAGTCATTGATGAGGTGTAAGGAGCCGTTACAGTCAGCGCACAGTATACAGTGAGAGTAGCTGTAATCACTCCCTGGCATATTTAGTGACTGTATGTTCTGCACACATACATTGCAGAGTAGGCTGTCAATCAATATGGCGGGGAGTGATTAAAGCCGTGTATAGTGAGGAGTGACTGCAATCACTCCCTTCACTGCCGCAACCACTCCCTTCGCCGCCGCAACCACTCCCTTCGCCGCCGCAACCACTCCCTTCACCGCCGCAACCACTCCCTTCACTGCCGCAACCAGTCCCTTCACCGCCGCAACCGCTCCCTTCACCGCCGCAACCACTTGCTTCACCGCCGCAACCACTCCCTTCACTGCCGCAACCACTCCCTTCACTATTGCAACCACTCCCTTCACCGCCACAACCACTCCCTTCACCGCCGCAACCACTACCTTCACTGACGCAACGACTCCCTTCAGCGCTGCAAGCACTCACTTCAGCGCCGCAACCATTCCCTTCACTGCCGCACCACTACCTTCACTGACGCAACCACTCCCTTCAGCGCCGCAACCACTCCCTTCACCGCCGCAACCACTCCCTTCGCCGCCGCAACCACTCCCTTCACTGCCGCAACCAGTCCCTTCAGCGCCGCAACCGCTCCCTTCACCGCCGCAACCACTCGCTTCACTGCTGCAACCACTTTCTTTACTGCCGCAACCACTCGCTTCACCGCCACAACCACTCCCTTCACCGCTGCAACCACTCCCTTCACTGCCGCAAGCACTCGCTTCACAGCCGCAACCACTCCCTTCACCGCCGCAACTACTCCCTTCACCGCCGCAACCACTCCCTACACCGCTGCAACCACTCCCTACACTGCTGCAACCACTACCTTCACCACTGCAACCACTCCCTTCACCACTGCAACCACTCGCTTCACCGCCACAACCACTCCCTTCACCGCTGCAACCACTCCCTATACTGCTGCAACCACTACCTTCACCACTGCAATCACTCCCTTCACCACTGCAACCACTCGCTTCACCGCCACAACAGCAAGAAACAAGAGGCTACAAAGAGGACATAAGCTTATTTTCTCCCTGCAGCTGCTGCTAGTGTTAGGTGGCCAAGAACTACTTTACCCCTATTGAACCCTATATCTGCCAGAAAAAAGCATTTTTCTACATGAAAGGTAGAAATTAAAAAAATATGTGAGCGCAAGTGCCATACGGAAAACAGATGGAGCCTATCCTATACATTGCTTAATGTGCCTTACAGTAAATATTTCTCCCTGTAATGTCCCTTTAAGTACGAAAAGATCATTAGCTAATGTTAATCATTGATAATTTCTTATCGGGCAAATCTCATTGGCTACCAAGCGACAGGGAAAATAAGTAATTCCCCAAATGACCCGGATCCCGGCTGGAGAAGATGACCGCTTTCTCTTTGCTGCACTGATGTAATACTATTAAAAGCAAATTATCACCGGGAAGAAGACGCAAAGTAACATGATGTATGTGCCGTGTGTTCTCGTGTCATTAACCCAGCCCGGCATTAACAGGCAGCAGATTTAATTGGTGAAGCGTGCCGCAGATGTGGGTCCTTTGATTAGCGGAGCCGTGCCAATCCACAAGTGATGTGTCACCGTAATTGTGACAGCTGGATGAGAGGACACTGCTCCTGCCAGCGTGCCATCCTCATTACCGATGCTCTGCTGTAAAGCAATCATTTTCGGAAGGATTCGCCATTATTCCTGGGTGCACAGATCACTTCACCGGCTTCCATGCCCCTCTTTATGTTGGCGCTTTATGCTCTTCTTGGGTAATTTTTAATATCTATACAAAATATAGCTCTTTATGTCGGACAATTGTTGAGTGGCATAGATGACAGATCAAAGCCCAAGTAGCTGTCATGGATGACAGACAGTCATGTGGTTTCTGGCAATAGAAGGTCACAGTGTTTGGATGCACAAAATGCTCCCTGACTTACCATTGTTCCTGCTGTCAGTATTCATTGGCATAGGTAGCTTTCCTGCTGGATTTTGGATCCAGCAGGAGCTCGACTTCCACCCATCAGTATTCTCTTGGTGCTTATATACCCCTTCCTTCCTAGGACTACTGCTAGAGATATTATTCAGTTAATTCATGCCCTAGTTGCAAGCAGGTGGCTTGTACTCCTCGGTGGTATTTTTTCTGACTTTCTATTGTTCCTGCTGTTCGTATTCATTGGTATAGGTAACTTTCCTGTGGGTTTGCATCTCTACCCCTTTAGGACCCAGCGGAGCTCTCCTTCCACCCAGCGGCTGATCATCACTATTCTCTTGGTGCTTATATACTCTTCCCTTCCTTGCACTGGTGCTGAAGATATTATTCAGATAATTCAAGCCCTGGTTGCAAGCAGGTGGCTTGTACTCCTCTGTGGTATTTTTTCTGACTTTCTATTGTTCCTGCTGTCAGTATTCATTGGTATAAGTAGCTTATCTGCTGATTTTTCATCTCTACCCCTTTAGGACCCAGCAGAGCTCTCTTCCACCCAGGTGCTGATCATTAGTATTCTCTTGGTGCTTATATACTCTTTCCTTCCTTGGACTGGTGCTGGAGATATTATTCAGATAATTCAAGCCCTAGTTGCAAGCAGGTGGCTTGTACTCCTCGGTGGTATTTTTCTGACTTTCAATTGTTCCTGCTGTTAGTATTCATTGGTATAGGTAGCTTTCCTGTGGGTTTGCATCTGTTCCCCTTTAGGACCCAGCAGAACTGTAATTACATCCAGCTGCTGATTATCAGTATTTCCCTGTTGCTGGTGATATTTTCAGTTCATTCAATCTCTGGATGCAAGCAGGTGGCTTGCACTCATCTGTGGCATTGTTGCTGAAACTTTGCTGAACGTCTACCTGACTCATCTATGGAAAAATAGTTCATATATTTTCCCACCTGTGTGTCCTCCTTGTGTCTTCTCTAGTGGTTAGTGGGGTTTATTAAGAGCTCATCCCCATGTTCCCTATTTAGGGCCCAGCACTAGAGATACCTAGGGTCAGGTATCCTTCTCCGCGCATCGGAGCGGAACTGATCTAGGGTGGTGAGGGACCCAAGGGACCAGCTGTAGGTTTGGTCAGGGGTCACCATCTCCCTCTTCCCTTTCGTTTGGTACTTCCCTCTACTTAGCGTGGCAGTATCAGATCCTCTCCGAGGGGTTAGTTCCGTTGCAGATTTTGATAAAGAAATGCGGCAGATTTCCCGGACAGATCACCTTGTGCATTGCGGGTATTAACAGTTTATAGTTTCCAGATCTGCAGAGCAGGTTCTTTTTGGCTGCAGGTTGTCTCCGCAGTGCGGGGGGTTCTGGTGCCGCGCGGCCAAAATCCACGCTGTAAATCTGTACGTTTCGCGGCACGTTCTTTACTATTCTGCAATGAGATTATTCTTCGCGAAGCACTTACAAGTGAATTATATCATTTCTTAAACATTTCACTTTTATTAGCCACATGACTAATAACCATAAATGAGCGGAAATTTGCAGCAAAGTGCAAGCAGTTTGGCGGCACAATGTGAACGCAGCTTTAGAGCAGTGGCCGCCATTGGGAACATCTTAATCTTTTGGCTCTTGGGACCAGATTTAAAGCTTTAACGGCCCTAAAAGACGATCTTTACTAATTGCTAAAGGATCGCTGGGCTCCTACAAGCACCGAGGTCTGCACCACTCCTATGCCTTGAAATTTGTAGGGGCATCGGGGTTTGTACATTTCGTCGGACCCTCATATTTACCAACATCTTGGTTAGTAAAACTGAAGCCAAAACTGGGTGAGAATAATGATGTAGCGCCCCTGAGCCACTCAGGGCACTACAAGGAACTGCATCCTCTTGGGGATGCAGGACCTACCCCCTGGGACCTGGAGTACCAGTGCCGATAGCACCAAAGCACAACCAAAATCTGAGTTCTCCACTCCACACTGGGACTAAAGGGTTAATCAAGTAAGGCGATGGTCGCCTAGAGGTTTAAACGAGTCCAGGGATTAGCCCGCCTGGTGGGAGGGGACAAAAAAAAAAGAACAATGGCACACAGGGAGGTGTGCGGACTGCTCGAGCTGGGTCCGTGCGACGGTGACCCGGGGGGCACAGGTGAGAGGTAGCCAGGACGGGTACCGGACAAGTACCGCTGGGACTGGAGCACGCACGGGGCACAGAGCCCTAGATCAGGCGCCAGTTCTACACGGCTTGATAGTCACCTACACGGTGAGGACACCTCTATGGACTTCACCGAACCAAATAATCCAGGGGCATCAGCAGTAAACTAAGATTGGGGTTCGGACACTAACCTCCCCGCCGTACGGAGAAGGAGACTGCTACCCCAAAAGGGACAGTCGGGCCCCAAACGCTCTATGCTATGGGGACCCAACGAACAGAGAGTGCCGGGGACAGAGCAACCTGGGTCATTACATCGGCACTGATATTCCTGGGACCTGAACCAGTCATCCACGGGTCGGAGTAAGTAGAGACTGTTCATTACAACCTTTTGTGGTCTCCGTTATTGCCCTTCACAACTCTCAGGCACGGCTCTACCTGCGGAGGGCCAACATCATTGCTGCAACCACCACCAGCCCTGGGAGTACCCAAATTCAGCAGCGGCAGTTCTACACCCTTAACCGGAACCAGCAGGTGGCGTCACGTACACTATCTTTCACCCCTACTTTAAACAATTCCCCAGGGCACGGGACCGGGCGACGGCCACCAGAGTGACATTTCCATTTGCAACTGAGTACCCCCTTCCCTGGGTGACACAATGACTTTTGAGCAGGGCTTATGCGTTCAATGCCAAATGCAAAGTGCCCATGATATAACCTCCATCAATGTGATCACAGGCAACCAAAATTTGATGTCCTCTTTCATATCCTTCACCGTTTTGGCAAGAAACGATCCTATTTTTGCGATTCCAGATTTCGGATTCATGGATTACACTGCCGCGAGGACTGAAAGGAAGTTCTGCGACTGATGTAACAAGCGCGCCGAGCTCTTTGCATGCACAGGATTTGTTATCCTCCAATGTCGGACTAATCGTGTACGGCATAAAACCTTCGTTCTGCGTGCTGCGGCGTGTAAAAACAAAAATAACCCAAATGGTATTATTTCTGTTAGGCCATGAAAATGGCAGCTGTTGTAATCCTCCCGCCTCCCAGATGCATTGGTTTTTATTTTGTGCACAGTTTAGGCTGCCGTACGATTAAACACACAAGACTCGGCTTTACTGGTTGATTGTCTCAGTGTTTTACGTGTTCAAATTAAATATGATATAAAAATATAAACTCCAGAGGAAGAGTCAGGCATAACCGCAAAGTGCGGGGAAATGAAGCGGAAAGATGCCGGATTTTCTACCTTCACGGAGAAGCACTGAAATACTGACGGGAGGAGTGAATAAGGAATGTATCCTCAGATGGGTCTGACCCCTCGAGATAAATTCTGCATGCAAAGGTGTTTTTTTTTTTTTTTAGATATGAATGCCTCCTTAGACATCTACATGGCATTTGAACACTGTCAGTGACCCATAGACCTGCATTGTCGATTTTGATCCAATGCTCGGATCAATACGGTATTAAACAACTTGGTCCGAGGAAACAAGATTGAACATGTGAACAGCCCCATAAACTATCATAGGTACGAGTTTTATCCATGAAAAAAACAGATAGCACTCGTACGAAGAAAACTGATATAAGGATGAGTCCTAAAAGGTGTTATCGGCTTTAGACAACTCCTGTTTTTGGAAGGATCCCTCCAGTGATCAGGCTGATAAGTTATAGCCTGGCAGCAAAGGTCTCTCATACACAATGGACTAGCAGCAAACACTCTCGTTAATGTCTGTGCAATTGGTGAACAGGTGATACATAACAAGAGAACTAAAGCGTAACATAGTCATGGTCCTATAAGTGACCAAATAAAAAAAACAAGTCAGAAACGGAGTTCTTGCAAAAATATAAAAAGTGTTTATTACATAGTCCAATTACAAGGAGTGACATACAAAAACAAATATCAGAATATCAAATAACAATTATCAGGTTTTTAAGGAGTGTCACTGATGATGAAACACATAGGGCCAACAAACCACATATGGCGAGGATATAGATTAGTAGACATGTACTAACTAGTTATATAAATAAACCCAATATGGATAGAATTAGGTTATTAAAGTATAGAAAGATAATGAACCATACACGTCTGTTTTTACATTTTTGACATATAAAATATATATAAATATAAACATTTTTTTTATATATATATATATATATATATATGTATATATATATATATATATATATAAAATAAATATATATATATATATAAAAAATATAAAAAATATAGAATGACATACATTTTGGTCATATATTGAAGTCCAGCCATTTTTCCATTTTTGACATATAAAATATATATAAATAAACATATTTTTTTTTATATATATATATATATATATATATATATATATATATATATATATATATATATATAAAAATAAATATATAATATATATATATATATATATATATAAAAAAATAAATATATAATATATATATATATATATATATATATATATATATATATATAATATAAAAAATATAGAATGACATACATTTTGGTCATATATTGAAGTCCAGCCATTTTTCCATTTTTGACATATAAAATATATATAAATAAACATATTTTTTTTTATATATATATATATATATAAAAATAAATATATAATATATATATATATATATATATATATATATATATAATATAAAAAATATAGAATGACATACATTTTGGTCATATATTGAAGTCCAGCCATTTTTCCATTTTTGACATATAAAATATAAACATTTTATATATATATATATATATATATATATATATATATATATATATATATATATATATATATATATATATATATATAATATAAAATGACATACATTTTTGCCATATATTGAAGTCCAGCCATTGGCTAAAATAGGGACTCCATGAGGAAGCTCCCATATTATATTCACTCTGAGTTAACATTTCCTAAGCCTATGGGCCAGACCATCACAATCATTCACTTACCCATAGTGGTTCCCAAGAAAAACATGCCCCGACACGCACGTTTCGATCTGTTCTTCGGGGGGCTGGGTGAACAGATGATGTCTGGGAGACAAGGATCTGGCATGTCGGATTAACAATGGCTGATCCTTTTGTTCTCTGGCAGATGATTCACTATCAGAGGAGTCTGGCAGCAGCTCCATAATATACACAGGAGAGCTCGGACAAGCCGAGCTTTCCTATGGGGAGTCAGGAGAGATATCAGTCATTCCAATAATTGTGTATGGGGGTATAAGAGTTCACTTTTCCTACTTACGCCATCACAGAGGATATTAAACATTACATGGTTCCTATTGGAATCAGAAGTCTATTTGTAATGGACAGACATGCTGAGTTCTTTAGAACAAGATACGCTTTCCACTCAGGTTATTAGATCAAGATCCTAAATAAAGACCCCGTCCCATTAACTTAAAATTGTTTTAAAGGGGGTTGACTAAGTAAAACAGCCAAAAGCCCCAGTCACATATAGTGCCACGCTAGGTACGGGGAAGTACCAAACGCATGGCGGAAGGGAAACCCTGTGTCTAGGGAAGGGAAAGATGGAGACCCCTGACAGGACCAATTTCTGGTCCCTGGGGTCGCTCACTGTCCTGGATAGGTTCCGCACCTATGCACCAAGCCGGATACCTGACCCTAGGTATCCCTAGTGCTGGACCCTAAATAGGGACAGGTTGGGATGAGCTCTTCATCAACAACACTAAACACTATAGACGACACAAGGAGGACACACAGGGGGGAGAAGCATAAACTACTTATCCACAGATGACTCAGGTAGAAGTTCAGCAGAGTTTTCAGCAACGACACCACAGAGGAGTACAAGCCACCTGCTTGCAACCAAGGCTTGAAGGAACTGAAAATATCACAAGCACCAGTCCAAAGGAGGAAGGGGTGGTTAAACACCAAGATAATGCTGATGATCAGCAGCTGGGTGAAAGGCGAGCTCCAGCTGGGTCCAAAAGGGAAAGAGATGAATCCAGCAGAAAAGCTACCTATACCAATGAATACTGACAGCAGGAACAATGGAAAGTCAGGGACCATTCTGCGCAGCCAAACACTGTGACCTTCTATGGCCCAAAACAACACGAATGTCACATGTGACACATAGAGGCTGGTGTCCAGCTCTTCACTCCAATGTATTACTCTATTAGATCGGCATCGGTGAAAGCGGCCACTATGAATTTCTTGGAAGTCCATGGACTCTATGGAGAAAATGTATGGTAAGGAAATCGTAAGGAGAAACCCCTTTACTCACCAAGTAGAATACGATAGAAATAATCTTGTCTGATTTATGGAAAACATCAACTAAACACCAAAACTTTCACATAAGTGAAGATCCCATTTACTGGAAAGACTAATGACAAGAAGGCGCAGCAGAGTAACGTCCCCGACGTCTCGTGTCCGGTCTCTTGATTTTACAGCAATGTCCAGTGCGATCCGAAATACCGTCTGCGCCTCCCCCACTCCCTGCACGGCTCGTAGCGGTGGCATTTTCTGCAGAAGGTTTCAATCACTCCGTGCCCCGGGTTTGTGGCGTTGGAATTATGTCACGCATCTGTCTCATTATATGCTATAAAAACCATAGAAAATGATCATACATCAGCGGATATCCCCCCGGAGCTGCGCAGCCTTTACATCTCGCCATCAGCTTCCTCCCTCGTCCTCCCGAACTGAAAGTTTAATCGTTATTTCCCAAGTAATAAAGTGCAGGAATACGGCTCAGTTTTTATAATAAAGCCATTCCGGGCAGCGCGGCGTGCACACAGATGTCGGCCATTGTGTAGACTCTGAAGGCAAAAACAGGGGTTGACTCTTTTTTTTTACGTAAACGTTTAGATGAAACTGTCGTGTTCTTGGAGGAAATCCATAAAACTAAGAGGTTCTGATGCGAAAAAAACAAAAAGCAGCGTCTTGTCCGCTTCCGAAAGAAGCCGGACGCCCAGGGCATAAGTGGAGCTGAAGGCGCAGATGTTCTTAGGACTGTTTAATGGAACAAGGTGGACACAACCTTTAAGGATATTATCGGTGTACCGGATTTTTCGCTTTATAAGGCTAGGTTCACATTTCTGTTGTTTTGCATCAGTCACATGCGTTTACAACGCATGACAAAGAACAGAATTAATTGTCGGACTCCGTTGTGTGCGGGGGGCAGAGTGCGAGGGGGGCGGAGCGCGAGGGGGGCAAAGCCGAGCGGGGCCGTGGCGCTGAGGACGTCAGTGCCGCGGGGACTGCAGGGCTGGGGACAGGTGAGTGTATCTGTGTGTGTGTGTGTGTACACATGCGGAGTGCGGGAGGGGGCGGAGCCGAGCGGGGAAGTGTCGGCCTCCCTGCACATGTATCCAGGGTAAATATCGGGTAACTAACCAAAGCGGATTGCTTAGTAACCTGATGTGTATCCTGGTTACAGGGGCAGAGAGCCAGAGAGAGCATGCGCAGCAAAATCCTATGGATTGCGCTGCTCCAAAAAACGTTACATGCAACGTTCCTTCCGCCCCGCGATCAGTCGCTCCACGACTGATCAGTCGGGCGGAGGGTGCAACGCAGCATCATCAGTCACAATCCGCCGCTCATACAAGTCTATGGGAACAACGGAATCCGCCAAACTGATTCCGTTGTTTACCAGAGCAGCAGATTGTGACTGATACAATTTAACGGAAGTGTGAACCTAGCCTAAGACGCATTTGTCCTCCCAAAAATTTGGTAGGAAAGTGAGGGGTGCGTCTTATAATCCGAATGTAGCTTACCGGTGGTGGTGCAGAGGGGTAACAGGAGGCAGGGGCAATGCAGCTGCGGCTGTGCAGGGTCTGCGGCAGCTGTACGTAGTCTGTGGCGGCTGTGCAGGGTCTGCAGCAGCTGGGCTCGGTATTCGGCGGCTGAACGTGGTCTGCGGCGGCTGGGCGCGGTCTGCGGCGGCTGGGCGCTGTCTGCGGCAACTGTGCACGGTCTGCAGCAACAGCGGCTGGGCATGGTCTGCGGCAACTGTGCACGGTCTGCAGCAACAGCGGCTGGGCATTGTCTGCGGCAACTGTGCACGGTCTGCAGCAATAGCGGCTGGGCATTGTCTGCAGCAACAGCGGCTGGGCTGGGGGCAGTGCAGGTTTCAAATGAAGGCGCCCGTCGTCGGCACGTGCGCAGATGGAGCTCTCAGCGCAAGATCTCATCTGAACACGCACCACCTCCGGCCCATTGATATCCCAGCAGCGGACTTTAGGAAAATGGCACCCTGAGGTGGCGCGTGCGCAGATGAGATCTCTGCTTGTCATGGAGCTCAATCTGCGCACACGCCGACTCCAGGCGCCATTATTTGAAGCCCGCCCCAGCCCAGTAGCAGCACAGCCGTCACAGCACAGCTGCTCCAAAACAGCCGCCGCCGACAGTTCCTGGAACAGCAACTGGGACACCCACGGCACCGCCCGCCACTTTGCCCTGCTCCATCGCCATCAGTGCCTCCTGTGACCCCACTTAATCAGTGCTGCCGCCACCCTCCGGTAAGACACCACCAGATGACGGACCTTATTTTTTTGTTCACCCTTTTTTCTCTCTAAATTTGGGGTGCGTCTTATAAACTGAAAAAAAAAACGGTAATTGTTTTTTGCGCACATTTTGGATATCACTGTGCACCTGCCCCATTTCAGGGACTGTAGGAAGCAATATTACCCTTATGAAATGGAGCTGGCCTTAGGTGCCCGGCTGCCATCTACTTCACATTGTGGTCATTTAGCAACCGTATTAATGTCACTGGGAAGAACGGACGGAGACGCGCGGACCTCGCATTCACAATGGGACGCATTATTCTCTTTGATGAACACAGATACAATACCGCGGAGTTCATTACAATACAGCATCATGTTTAATTATAAATTCTAATCAACAAGTGGCATCATTTATACTGAACGGACGGGGCTGGGAAGTCACAGATTTAAAGGTCAATGTCTCCCAAAAGTTGTGAGTTACACGCTTATGTGTAACTAGAAGGTGGCCCGATTCTACGCATCGGGTATTCTAGAATTTACGTATTGTGTAGTTCATGTATGATTTTTGTTATATATATATATATATATATATACATATATATATATATATATATATAGATGTTGTTGTGTGTAGTTACCAAGTGTTTGTGTAGGGCCTGTACATGTTCTGGGTGTTGTCTGGGTGTGACGGGGGGTGAGAGCGGTGTTGTATGTGTGTTGCGTGTGTTGCGTTGTTTGTGGAGCGCTGTGTGTCTGTAGCGTTGTGTGTGTGTTGCGCGGTTTGTGTGTGTGTGGTGTGTTTTGGGGGGAGGTATGTTTTGTGCAATGTGTGTGTTGTGCGGTATGTGCGTATATTTGTGTGTGCCGCGGTGTTTGTGTGTTGGGTGTTGTGTGTGTGCAGCGTTGTCTGTGTGTGTGGGTGTCTGTGTAGGGCAGTTGTTTGTGGTTCCCAGTGTGTGTGTGTGTGGTGTGTGGTGTTGTGCAGTGCGCGCGCGTGTGTGTGTGTGTGTGTGTGTGTGTTGGGGGGAGGTGCGCACTCCCAAACGTGCTCCATCCCCCATGCAGCGCACTCCCCATCGTGCTCCATCCCCCATGCAGCGCACTCCCCATCGTGCTCCATCCCCTATGCTGCGCACCCCCCATCGTGCTCCATCTCCCATGCTGCGCACTCCCAAACATGCTCCATCCGCCATACTCCGCACACCCCATCGTGCTCCATCCCCGATGCTGCGCACCCCCCCATCATGCTCCATCCCCGATGCTGCGCACCCCCCCATCGTGCTCCATCCCCCATGCTGCACCAGCATCAGCCTCTCTGCCCCCAGCATCAGCTTCTCTGCCCCCAGCATCAGCCTCTCTCCTCCCAGCATCAGCCTCTCTCATCCTAGCATCAGCCTCTCTCCTCCCAGCATCAGCCTCTCCTCTCTGTCCCCAGCATCAGCCTCTCTCCTCCCAGCCTTCCCCAGCATCAGCCTCTCTCCTCCCAGCCTCCCTCCTCCCACCCTCCCCCAGCATCAGCCTCCCTCTCCCAGCCTCCCCCAGCATCAGCCTCCCCCAGCATCAGCCTCTCTTCTCTCAGCCTACCTCTCCCAGCCTCCCTCCTCCCAGCTTCCCTCAGCATCAGCCTCCCTCTCCCAGCCTCCCCAAGCATCAGCCTCCACCAGCATCAGCCTCTCTCCTTCCAGCCTCCCCCAGCATCAGCCTCCGCCAGCATCAGCCTCTCTCCTTCCAGCCTCCTCCAGCATCAGCCTCCCTCTCCCAGCCTTCCCCAGGATCAGCCTCTCTCCTCCCAGCCTCCGTCCTCCCAGCCTTCCCCAGCATCAGCTTTCCCCTCCCAGCCTCCCTCAGCATCAGCCTTCCCCAGCATCAGCCTCTCTCCTCCCAGCCTCAGCCTCTCTCCTTCCAGCCTCCCCCAGCATCAGCCTCTCTCCTTCCAGCCTCCCTCAGCATCAGCCTCCCCTTCCCAGCCTTCCCCAGGATCAGCCTCTCTCCTCCCAGCCTCCTTCCTCCCAGCCTCCCCCTCCCAGCCTCCCTCAGCATCAGCCTTCCGCTCCCAGTCTCCCCCAGCATCAGCCTCCCCAAGCATCAGCCTCCACCAGCATCAGCCTCTCTCCTTCCAGCCTCCCCCAGCATCAGCCTCTCTCCTTCCAGCCTCCCTCAGCATCAGCCTCCCGTTCCCAGCCTTCCCCAGGATCATCCTCTCTCCTCCCAGCCTCCTTCCTCCCAGCCTCCCCCTCCCAGCCTCCCTCAGCATCAGCCTTCCCCTCCCAGTCTCCCCCAGCATCAGCCTCCCCAAGCATCAGCCTCCACCAGCATCAGCCTCTCTCCTTCCAGCCTCCCCCAGCATCAGCCTCCCCAAGCATCAGCCTCCCTCGTCCCAGCCTCCCCCAGCATCAGCCTCCCCCTCCCAGCCTCCCCCAGCATCAGCCTCTCTCCTCCCAGCATCAGCCTCTCTCATCCCAGCATCAGCCTCTCTCCTCCCAGCATCAGCCTCTCCTCTCTGTCCCCAGCATCAGCCTCTCTCCTCCCAGCCTTCCCCAGCATCAGCCTCTCTCCTCCCAGCCTCCCCCAGCATCAGCCTCCCCCAGCATCAGCCTCTCTTCTTCCAGCCTCCCCCAGCATCAGCCTCTCTCCTTCCAGCCTCCCCCAGCATCAGCCTCCCTCTCCCAGCCTTCCCCAGGATTAGCCTCTCTCCTCCCAGCCTCCGTCCTCCCAGCCTACCCCAGCATCAGCTTTCCCCTCCCAGCCTCCCTCAGCATCAGCCTTCACCAGCATCAGCCTCTCTCCTCCCAGCCTCAGCCTCTCTCCTTTCAGCCTCCCCCAGCATCAGCCTCTCTCCTTCCAGCCTCCCTCAGCATCAGCCTCCCCTTCCCAGCCTTCCCCAGGATCAGCCTCTCTCCTCCCAGCCTCCTTCCTCCCAGCCTCCCCCTCCCAGCCTCCTTCAGCATCAGCCTTCCCCTCCCAGTCTCCCCCAGCATCAGCCTCCCCCTCCCAGCCTTCCCCATGATCAGCCTCTCTGCTCCCAGCCTCCTCCAGCACGCCGTGCTCCTCTGCCGACACTCACACACCCGATCGCATCCACTCACACACACCCGATCGCATCCACTCACACACACCCGATCGCATCCACTCACACACACCCGATCGCATCCACTCACACACACCCGATCGCATCCACTCACACACACCCGATCGCATCCACTCACACACACAGACACTGACGATATCGCACATACGCGCTCACACTCACAACATCCGGAGATACCACATGCCTCTGGCCATGTGATCCTCCGTCAGGTCCTGGAAGGTCACAACAGCACAGTATCGAGGCCGAGAAGCAAGCGATATCGCCGGATGCTGTGAGTGTGTGGATGCGATGTGAGGTGTGTGTGAGGTGTGTGTGAGAGAGTGTGTGATCTGATGTGTGTGTATGTTTGTGTGTGTGCTGTTATGTGTGTGCGTGTGGATCTTCCGCCGCAGCAGGACCTTGATGCGCTTGTAACCATGCGAGCATGGTTACCAACGTATCCACACCACTCCCGTGCGAGCGGGGGCCGGGGGGGTGGGTGGGGGGGGGGGGGAGTACAGTACTCACCTCCGTGACAGCCGTGTCAGTTCGGGGAATGCGCGGGGGAGGGGGGGGGGAGTACAGTACTCACCTCCGTGACAGCCGTGTCAGTTCGGGGAATGCGCGTGGGGGGAAGGGGGAGGGGGAGGGGGGGGGTGGAGTACAGTACTCACCTCCGTGACAGCCGTGTCAGTTCGGGGAATGCGCGGGGGGAGGGAGGGGGCGGGGCCAGAGCTAGCATGCATTGCGTGAGGGGGGCGGGGTGGGGCGTGGCCGAATTGCCAATGCCTGCAGGGTGCCGGGGCGAGAGGCCAATCTGTGGGGGGGGCGGAGCCTGGGCGAGCGGCTGGCCAATCCGTGTGGGGGCGCAGCCTGGGCGAGCGGCCAATCCGTGTGGGGGGCGGGGCCATGGCGAGCCCAGCGGCCAATCAGCTTTGTGTCACCGTAAGGACACAATTTTGGAGCATGACAGACAGACAGATAGACAGACAGACAGACAGAATAAGGCAATTATATAGATAGATGATTGGAATTACAGCGTGTCAGCTGGACTGTGATATCAGATTTATTAAAGGGGCTCATCCTGCTCTATGTGCACAGACCCCCTACCCAAATACTGCTCTCAGGATCGGGAATATAAGGTGGTCAGCGATGGTGAATAAATAGAACCTGGTTAGTGGATGCGTTACATTACTGCTCCTGGGATACGGCTGGTATTATAATCCAGAGGAGATTGCACATTTGTAAAAGACAGATTTATAAATGAAGCTCTGGGGTACAAGTGAGATGTAGTTCAGGATTTAGATAATGCATGGATAGGAGAATGGTGAATGCAGCTCTGGAATATAATACAGGAGTTAACTCAGGATCAGTAATGTAATGTATGTACACAGTGACTGCACCAGCAGAATAGTGAGTACAGCTCTGGAGTATAATACAGGAGGTAACTCAGGATCAGTAATGTAATGTATGTACACAGTGACTGCACGAGCAGAATAGTGAGTACAGCTCTGGAGTATAATACAGGATATAACTCAGGATCAGTAATGTAATGTATGTACACAGTGACTGCACCAGCAGAATAGTGAGTACAGCTCTGGAGTATAATACAGGATATAACTCAGGATCAGTAATGTAATGTATGTACACAGTGACTGCAGTAGCAGAATAGTGAGTGCAGCTCTGGAGTATAATACAGGAGGTAACTCAGGATCAGTAATGTAATGTATGTACACAGTGACTGCAGTAGCAGAATAGTGAGTGCAGCTCTGGAGTATAATACAGGAGGTAACTCAGGGTCTGTAATGTATGTACACAGTGACTGCACCAGCAGAATAGTGAGTGCAGCTCTGGAGTATAATACAGGAGGTAACTCAGGATCAGTAATGTAATGTATGTACACAGTGACTGCACCAGCAGAATAGTGAGTGCAGCTCTGGAGTATAATACAGGAGGTAACTCAGGATCAGTAATGTAATGTATGTACACAGTGACTGCAGTAGCAGAATAGTGAGTGCAGCTCTGGAGTATAATACAGGATAAGTAATGTAACACACTGTGTAGCTTATTTCCTTATGTGGTGTAAGCTTTACAGTGTAGTACATTTTCATAACTAGGGAAAAATGTTGTGCACATTTGGTAAATATATAGATTATTTTTTTCTTGGCCACATTCCTCCTACATGTGCGGCTACCGGCTACAAAATAAAAATATATATACCCGAGTTTACATGGAGTGCGGTGGATGTGGCAGATAAGTGACTTTGTATCAAGACTAAGTGCCTCTTACATGACACGGTTCCCAGATCTGCAGAGTGATACAATCTGATACATTTCATCACTTCGTTCTCGTGGACAGATTGTTAAATTAAGCTAAATTAAAATGAATATAATTTACAGGGAGAGAAAACAAATCTTTTACTACAGTTTCTCCAAACAACAAGCCCTGACAAGCTGGCGGATATACACAATCCTGTGCTGAGCAATTTACAGCTGTGAGCGGGGATTCGGGTCTGGGTCTTGGCCGGAGTGAGAGCTGAAGCGTTTGTTCCTGACACAAGAGCATCTGCAATAAACGCTGGCGACAAGCCCCGGACCTTTATATTTAGCTGCAGAAAAACAAAACTAGCTGTGGATGATCAGCACCAGAGCACCAAGTACTGGCCACAAAGTAGATCATCACCGAGGCCACTAGATCACTAGGCCACCAGGGATGGTATAAGGATCCTGCTGGTTTCCTGCAAAAAATGGAGTTTAATACAGCTAGGTCCTTAGAAATTAGGCACCTAGGATGGGGCACATACCACTAGAGCTCCAGGGATGGTGCACTGATACTATTAGGTCAGCAAGGACTGGGCACATACCACTAGAGCACCAGGGATGGTGTATCTATACTATTAGGTCAGCAAGGACTGGGCACATACCACTAAAGCAGTAGGGATGGTATATCTGTACTATTAGGTCAGCAAGGATTGGACACATACCACTAGAGCACCAGGGATGGTATATCTGTACTATTAGGTCAGCAAGGACTGGACACATACCACTAGAGCACCAGGGATGGTATATCTGTACTATTAGGTCAGCAAGGACTGGGCACATACCACTAGAGCACCAGGGATGGTACACAGATGCCATTAGGTCACCTAGGACTGGATGCATACCACTAGAGCACCAGGGATTGTATACTGATAATATTGGGTCTCCAAGGTTTAGAAACATACCACTAGAGCACCAGGGATACTACACCAAAACGATTAGGTAATTTAAGGGTTGCACAGAATTTTATGGTGCTCGGATATTAAGTCACTAAAGAACAGACATTGACAGAGCGCTATGTCACTGAGCTTTGGAGATATTTGCCACTGGATCACCAGGGACGATACAATGAAACTGGTAAATTGCAGAACTAAAATATTCAAATTGTCTCTCCAGGAAGGAGACAACCTTTAGCGCCACCTATTGGAAGAGGCAATCCTAAAAGTCAAAAGTGGCCTTTTAAACGAGCCTTTCCATATGACTTAGGATTTAAACCAGCTCAGAAGCCCAATATGCAGAACTAAAATACAAATTTGATGCAAAAGAACAAACATGGACAAGGCAATATCACAATATCATGCGCGTCTGAGCACAGATGATTGAAGAAACTAATAAATGTAATTTAAAATTTATAAAAAAAAAAGCATAAAAATGAGGCAACTCTGCAAATAAGTCATCACCCTGCACCTCCATCCATCATCTGTTTACAGAACAGCGCCATACACTGGATAGTGGTCGTTATTGGGTACTGCAGGTGCTAATCAAAATTTTTGTTTATGCATCTCCTTTGCAGACATATGGGCTTTCAAGACAAGACCTATCTATTTGCAAAAACTGGTACCTGTAGAAAGCCAGGCTCATAAATGTTTCTTTTCGCTCTTCCCGATATTGACGCCGATGTCATTCATTTTACAACAGGACACAAAAAAAGGTAAAATGAGTGATAATCGGGAACCATCCTCCTGACGGGGTACGGGGCTCTGGATTCCCGTCTTTTTACTGTAATCAATAAAACATGATAACGATATGGAAAACTCATTATAAGATAACGGCAGCGCCCCACTTTATGTTTGGAAAGGAAAAAAAAACCCCTCTCCAGTCGAGGAGCGAAGAAGATGGAAAGAAACTGAATAAATCATTATTTCCCTGTCTGCAGATTAGTGATGAATCTATAATGGCATTTATATAGATTGATGAAAAGAGACGATATTGAGTGCAGCCTCCGAGTGCTCACCGTCCACCGACGCACGGGACGGAAGAAAAGCCGGAAGCCATTATACACGAAGGGGATTCCAGTATTTATGTAATAAACGCAATCACTGTATCACTTACACCTAATATCTGTTTCAAAACCATTACTGTCAGGAGATGAGATTATTATGGTCTGTATCCAATTATGACCTCATCAACTAAGGGTCTGCAATTCATGATGAGCGGGCACTACAATGCTCGGGTGCTCAGTACTGGTAACTAGTGATGAGCGAGCACTACCATGCTCAGGTGCTCAGTACTCGTAACTAGTGATGAGCGGGCACTACCATGCTCGGGTGCTCAGTACTCGTAACTAGTGATGAGTGGGCACTACCATGCTCAGGTGCTCAGTACTCGTAGCTAGTGATCAGCAGGCACTACCATGCTCGGGTGCTCGGTACTCGTAACTAGTGATGAGCGGGCACTACCATGCTCGGGTGCTCGGTACTCGTAACTAGTGATGAGCGGGCACTACCATGCTCGGTACTCGTAACTAGTGATGAGTGGGCACTACCATGCTCGGGTGCTCGGTACTCGTAACTAGTGATGAGCGGGCACTACCATGCTCGGGTGCTCAGTACTCGTAACTAGTGATGAGCGGGCACTACCATGCTCGGGTGCTCGGTACTGGTAACTAGTGATGAGCGGGCACTACCATGCTCGGGTGCTCGGTACTCGTAACTAGTGATGAGCGGGCACTACCATGCTCGGGTGCTCAGTACTCGTAACTAGTGATGAGCAGGCACTACCATGCTCGGGTGCTCAGTACTCGTAACTAGTGATGAGCAGGCACTACCATGCTCAGGTGCTCAGTACTGGTAACTAGTGATGAGCGAGTACTACCATGCTCGGGTGCTCAGTACTGGTAACTAGTGATGAGCGGGCACTACCATGCTCGGGTGCTCAGTACTGGTAACTAGTGATGAGCGGGCACTACCATGCTCGGGTGCTCAGTACTCGTAACTAGTAATGAGCAGGCACTACCATGCTCGGGTGCTCAGTACTCGTAACTAGTGATGAGCGGGCATTACCATGCTCGGGTGCTCAGTACTCGTAACTAGTGATGAGCAGGCACTACCATGCTCGGGTGCTCAGTACTGGTAACTAGTGATGAGCGGGCACTACCATGCTCGGGTGCTCAGTACTGGTAACTAGTGATGAGCGGGCACTACCATGCTCGGGTGCTCAGTACTCGTAACTAGTAATGAGCAGGCACTACCATGCTCGGGTGCTCAGTACTCGTAACTAGTGAGGAGCGGGAACTACCATGCTCGGGTGCTCGGTACTCGTAACTAGTGATGAGCGGGCACTACCATGCTCAGGTGCTCGTAACTAGTGATGAGCGGGCACTACCATGCTCGGGTGCTCAGTACTCGTAACTAGTGATGAGCGGGCACTACCATGTTCGGGTGTTCAGTACTCGTAACTAGTGATGAGCGGGCACTACCATGCTCGGGTGCTCAGTACTCGTAACTAGTGATGAGCGGGCACTACCATGCTCGGGTGCTCAGTACTCGTAACTAGTGATGAGCGGGTACTACCATGCTCGGGTGCTCAGTACTCGTAACTAGTGATGAGCGGGCACTACCATGCTCGGGTGCTCAGTACTCGTAACTAGTGATGAGCGGGCACTACCATGCTCAGGTGCTCAGTACTCGTAACTAGTGATGAGCGGACACTACCATGCTCGGGTGCTCAGTACTGGTAACTAGTGATGAGCGGGCACTACCATGCTCGGGTGCTCAGTACTCATAACTAGTGATGAGAGGGCACTACCATGCTGAGGTGCTCAGTACTCGTAACTAGTGATGAGCGGGCACTACCATGCTCAGGTGCTCAGTACTCGTAACTAGTGATGAGCGGGCACTGCCATGCTACCATACTAGTTATGAGTACTGAGCACCCGAGCATGGTAGTGCCCGCTCATCACCAATTACGAGTACAGAGCACCCGAGCATGGTAGTGCCCGCTCATCACTAGTTACGAGTACAGAACACCCGAGCATGGTAGTGCCCGCTCATCACTAGTTACGAGTACTGAACACCCGAGCATGGTAGTGCCCGCTCATCACTAGTTACGAGTACTGAACACCCGAGCATGGTAGTGCCCACTCAACACTAGTTACCAGTACTGAACATCTGAGCATGGTAGTGCCTGCTGATCACTAGTTACTAGTACAGAGCACCTGAGCATGGTAGTGCCCACTCATCACTAGTTACGAGTACTGAGCACCCGAGCATGGTAGTGCCCACTCATCACTAGTTACGACTACTGAGCACCCGAGCATGGTAGTGCCCACTCATCACTAGTTACTAGTACTGAGCACCTGAGCATGGTAGTGCCTGCTCATCACTAGTTACTAGTACAGAGCACCTGAGCATGGTAGTGCCCACTCATCACTAGTTACGAGTACTGAGCACCCGAGCATGGTAGTGCCCACTCATCACTAGTTACGAGTACTGAGCACCCGAGCATGGTTGTGCCCGCTCATCACTAGTTACTAGTACTGAGCACCTGAGCATGGTAGTGCCTGCTCATCACTAGTTACGAGTACTGAGCACCCGAGCATGGTTGTGCCCGCTCATCACTAGTTACTAGTACTGAGCACCTGAGCATGGTAGTGCCTGCTCATCACTAGTTACTAGTACTGAGCACCTGAGCATGGTAGTGCCCACTCATCACTAGTTACGAGTACTGAGCACCCGAGCATGGTAGAGTCCGCTCATCACTAGTTACGAGTACTGAGCACCCGAGCATGGTAGTGCCCACTCAACACTAGTTACCAGTACTGAGCACCTGAGCATGGTAGAGCTCGCTCATCACTAGTTACGAGTACTGAGCACCCGAGCATGGTAGTGCTCGCTCATCACTAGTTACCAGTACTGAGCACCGAGCATGGTAGTGCCCGCTCATCACTAGTTACCAGTACTGAGCACCCGAGCATGGTAGTGCCCGCTCATCACAAGTTACGAGTACTGAGCACCCGAGCATGGTAGTGCCCGCTCATCACTAGTTACGAGTACTGAGCACCCGAGCATGGTAGTGCCCGCTCATCACAAGTTACCAGTACTGAGCACCTGAGCATGGTAGTGCCTGCTCATCACTAGTTACCAGTACTGAGCACCCGAGCATGGTAGTGCCCGCTCATCACTAGTTACCAGTACTGAACACCTGAGCATGGTAGTGCCTGCTGATCACTAGTTACTAGTACAGAGCACCTGAGCATGGTAGTGCCCACTCATCACTAGTTACGAGTACTGAGCACCCGAGCATGGTAGTGCCCACTCATCACTAGTTACTAGTACTGAGCACCTGAGCATGGTAGTGCCTGCTCATCACTAGTTACTAGTACAGAGCACCTGAGCATGGTAGTGCCCACTCAACACTAGTTACCAGTACTGAACACCTGAGCATGGTAGTGCCTGCTGATCACTAGTTACTAGTACAGAGCACCTGAGCATGGTAGTGCCCACTCCTCACTAGTTACGAGTACTGAGCACCCGAGCATGGTAGTGCCCACTCATCACTAGTTACTAGTACTGAGCACCCGAGCATGGTTGTGCCCGCTCATCACTAGTTACTAGTACTGAGCACCTGAGCATGGTAGTGCCCACTCATCACTAGTTACCAGTACTGAGCACCCGAGCATGGTAGTGCCCGCTCATCACTAGTTACCAGTACTGAGCACCCGAGCATGGTAGTGCCCGCTCATCACAAGTTACCAGTACTGAGCACCTGAGCATGGTAGTGCCCGCTCATCACGATCTGCAATACTTGTATCCAATCTACACAATCTGGGGGTGGATACATTGTACCTGTATTGATACATTGTTGCATACTATCAGTGATCTCTGCAGATGTGAGGAGCACCCGGGCAGTGACCTTCTTGAGTCACTGGTCGTCCACGTTACAGTTGCCACATGCAGTGGCCAAAAGCCTCACAATTTTAAAAGGTGATAAATCCATTTACTCACAAAATCTCGTGGCCATTTGGGGAACGGTTAGCGATCGAAACCCCGACAAACGGATTCTAATTCCAGAGGTGATGAATAGGAGCCTTGCTGCAAAGCTTCATCCTTCATGAAGGATGCAAGCAGGGCATGCTGGAGCTTGTAGTGACACAGACTGGAGTGCTTTTGTTTTGTTTTGTTTTATTTTACTAGATATTAAAGTTTTCTTTTCCTGCAGATCTATAGAATGTAATTTAGAGGAGCACACGATGGGGTCTGTACTTTTAATAGGAAATGACACAGAGGAGAACATATAGGGAACAAGCCTGGAGGGGCCACGCACATAACACACCGCTGTCCAACCGGGGCTAAAACATCACTTTGTAAGATTTGATTAAGGCTTCCATGAATCTTTCATGGCCGTCCCTCGGTGTGACAACGCGTCTTGTTGTGCGATACGCCGCCTCTTGATGTAAGGCATGCATGAGAGGTTTCGGAGGTACGGCTCCATGCACTCTCCTGCAGCCCTCCGCATTTTCCCTCTCCTCTCAATGGAGATGGCTGGCTCACAATTTCCATTATGACAAAGAACGCAGCTTAACGCAATCAATATTTCATACAGCCTCATGTAAAAATAATACTCAAACTTTTCAGGATCGCGGCAGCGCAGGAATCAGATCTGCTTTACAGACAGGTTGGAGGTGTACTTATTAAATTGTGCCCACAGCCTACATGGCACGGAGAGCAATACTGTAATGTGTCGGACAAGGCTACCCATTACCCAGATCACTGGTGTAACCCGTGCAGCCACACCGGGGCCCATTTATACCCCCAAAGGTGGTGCAATTTTGCATTTTTATTGTTATGCTCGCTGGGCAAGCACTGTATTAATAGGTCCACTGGATCGAAGGTACCGTTCACTTGCCTAGGAGGTTGCATAGGTACATATGCTGGTAAGCAACAGGCAAAGGGCACCACCACAGACACAGAACAGTCATCGGTAGACCTGGCAGCAGGCAGAGTAGTGGATCCGTCCATCCGCAAGTGACTGGCGGGTATTGTGGATGGTAGTGGCAACAGCAGATCAGCAAACTGGCACAGCACTGATATAGAAACAAATGTCAGCAGCAGCACAAAGGGACCTGAGAACTAGCAACGTAACTAACTCGTTGCCCAGGCACCTCCCTTCAAGGGAAGGTGCCTTACATATCTGCAACCTCTCAGCTGACCTGAGAGGCACTTCCGGGTCAGGCTACACTGGCCCCTTAAGAAAAGGGGTGTGGCCACATGCACACCCTTTGGGAGGACCCAGGAAGCCTGTGAGGTGTACACAGGCTCCGGGAGATGGCAGCATGAAATGGGGATGGGGACAGACGTCCCCGCCGGAGGAGGGCACAGGACAGTGCGGAGACACCGGTATGTGCATTACATTTATGAGCTATTGGTCTGCAAAGGGCCCTTATATTGTTCTTGCACAGGGGCCCTTTTATGTCTGTGTCCACCAGCACAGACATTTGTGGCAGACCGTGCCATCGAACATGGTGAATGTTCGTCTTCTCACTATTTACAGTGAAGGCGGCCATGTTCTTCTAATCTTGGACGACCTCGGTAATATCCAATAATTTACATGTCCAGTAATCGTCCATTAGAACGGATCTGCTCGGACAAAAGTTCTGGAAACACAACTTGAACATTTTGAAAAAACTGATTTTTGCAGGATCTGGGATTTTTTTTTTTACATGCGAGTCTATGGAAAATGGTTCCGGTAACTAATTGCTATGTAGCCGACCCTTTTTTCTTGCATTTGCAAAGGATCCGTTTTTCGCTTACTGGATCAGTTTCAAATGGAAGATTAGCTAATGGATCCATTTTCATTAGACTCCAATGTTAAAAATGGATCCCGCAAAAATACATTTTTTTTTAAAACGGAAAACAAAGTTGTGTTTGCATAACTTTTTTGCCAATGGATTTTTTCTATGAATACTGGACATGTGATCTCAGCCTAAGGTTAAGTATCACCCCACGATCACTGTCAGGACGGGGATCACTGTCGGGACGGGGTGTCGGGACGGGGATCACTGTCGGGACGGGGATCACTATCGGGACGGGGATCACTGTCGGGACGGGGATCACTGTCGGGACGGGGATCACTGTCGGGACGGGGATCACTGTCGGGACGGAGATCACTATCGGGACGGGGATCACTATCGGGACGGGGATCACTATCGGGACGGGGATCACTATCGGGACGGGGATCACTATCAGGACGGGGATCACTATCAGGACGGGGATCACTATCAGGATGCCGATCACTATCGGGATGGGGATCACTATCGGGATGGGGATCACTATCGGGACGGGGATCACTATCGGGACGGGGATCACTATCAGGATGGAGATCACTATCAGGATGGGAATCACTATCAGGACAGGGATCACTATCAGGACAGGGATCACTATCAGGATGGGGATTACTATCAGGACGGGGATCACTATCAGGATGGGGATCACTATCTTGATGGGGATCAGTATCAGGATAGGGATCACTATCAGGATGGGGATCTCTATCAGGATGCCGATTACTATCAGGATGGGGATCACTATCAGGACACCGATCACTATCAGGATGGGGATCACTATCAGGATGGAGATTAACTATCAGGATGGGGATCACTATCAGGACACCGATCACTATCAGGACGGGGATCACTATCAAGACACTGATCACTATCAGGACAGGGATCACTATCAGGACAGGGATCACTATCAGGATGGGGATCGCTATCAGGATGGGGATCGCTATCAGGATGGGGATCGCTATCAGGATGGGGATCGCTATCAGGATGGGGATCACTGATGATGACCGCTCTTTCCCCTATAATAATTCGGTGCCTGTAGATGGACCCGTGATCCCAGGGACTTTAGGCTATTAGCACTAGTCAGAGTCCGTAGTAATCATCCCTTCATCTGTATGAGTGAGGCACGGCCTGGGAAGCCTTATATACTAGAGACGAGCGGCTGCCAAATCCTGCCTCACGCCAAGAGCTAATCAATTTCTAATTAATATGTGCGTCACATTCTCTATCACCAGATATCAACTTCTATCTGCATCCAGCACCGAACGAGGGGAAAATAGACTGTCCCCGCATTAATGAGGCTGAGGCCAGACGTGACGCCGGGCGTCTGAGCCGGGTGACCTCGGTGAACGCATCGTCGTGCCTTGACATCAGGTTAATGGGAAATGTATTGTGTGTGTATATATGTGGTGTGATTAGCAGTCGCCTGTCTATGGACCCCACTGGGATAAGTGCAGCCGAGGCAGAGGCATTGGATGACTACTCTATTCACTGAAAGGCAACGACACGACATAAATGGAGGCGGCCGCGGCTCGAGGTGGCATATTTATATAAAATACAGAGTTCTTGGTTGACGTCTTGGAAGAAAAAAAAACACAAAGGCGATCTCCAGATCCAGAGCAGCGACAGCGGGGAACGAGGATCAGTCCCGTATGGAGAAAAGGATGTTCTAGATGGTGGCTCGGTAGTGATCTACACTCCAATATATCAAGAGAGCAGAGGATAAGGGGCCGCCAGATACGTCTGCTGCTGAATATCCCGGAGGATAACCATCGGGCGGCAGATATACGCCCAGAAAGAGCAGATATGGCTGGCACAGACTATACAAGCGCGACCAGCCCGGCCATCATCTCACTGCCAATGTTTATGGGCGAGAGTCAGGAGGAGTGCTCACTGGGGGACAGATTATGGGGGCCCCTTATAGGTGACAGCGTTTATGGGGTGCACTCTCTGGGGAACACAGAATAAGGGGTGTTCAATGGGTGACACAGTTCATAGAGACGCTCATTGGGTTGACAGTGCTTATGTGCCACACGTGAACCATACGGGTATTGGGGGACACTATGGGGGACGCAGCTGGTAGGGGTCCTCTTTAGGTGACAGTTTATGGGGACACTCTTCAGATTGACAGTGTTTATTGGGTACCGCTTGGGTGACACTGTTTTTGGGGGACACTCTATGGGTGACACAGCAGGTAGGGGTCCTCATTGGGTTACAGTTTATGGGGACACTCTTCAGATGGACAGTGTTTATTGGGTACCACTTGGGTGTTTTTGGGGGACACAGCTAGTAGCGGTCCTCTGTCGGTGACAGTTTATGGTGACACTCTGGATTGACAGGGTTTATGGAGCACCGCCTGGGTGACACATTTTGGGGACACTCTCTAGGTGACTGCTGGTAGGGGTCCTCATTGGGTGACAGTTTATGGGAACACTCCCCAGATTGACAGTGTTTATGGGGTACTGCCTGGGTGACATGGCTGGTAGGAGTCCTCATTAGGTGACAGTTTATGGGGGTGCCCTGAGGACTGATAGTGTCTATCGGGTACTGCCTGGGTGACACTGTTTTTGGGGTTCACCCTTGAGTGACAACTGATAGGAGTCCTCATTAGTTGATGGTTTATGGGGACATCCTCTGGATTCACAGTGTTTATGCAGTACCGCCTGGGTGGCACAGCTGGTAAGGGTGCACACTGTGAGACAACTTATGGGGACACTTTTTGGATTGACAGTGTTAATGGGGTACTGCCTGGGTGACACTTTTTGGGGACACTCTCTGGGAGGGGTGCACACTGGGTGACAGTGTAGGGTGACACACTCTGGATTAACAGTTTATGGGGTGCTGCCTGGGTGACACTGTTTTTCGGGGTCACAGCTGGTAGCGGGTCTCCATTAGTTGACTGGTTATGGGGACACTCTGGATTGACAGAGTTTATGGGGTACCGCCTGGGTGACACTTTTTGAGGACACTCTCTGGGTGACACAGCTGGTAGGGGGTCCTCATTGGGTGACAATTTAGGGGGGCACTCTCCGTATTGACACTGTTTATCGAGCACCGCCTGGGTGACACTGCTTTTGGGCTTCACCCTTTGGGTGATATAGCTGGTAGGGGTGACTGTTTATGGGGACACTCTCTGGAGTGACAGTGTTTGTGGGGTACCGTCTGGGTGACAGCTGGTTGGGGTGACGGTTTATAAGGACACTCTCTGGAGTGACAGTGTTTGTGGGGTACCGTCCGGGTGACAGCTGGTTGGGGTGACGGTTTATAGGGACACTCTGGAGTGACAGTGTTTGTGGGGTACCGCCTGGCTGACAGCTGGTAGGGGTGACAGCTGGTAGGGGTGATGGTTTATGGGGACGTTCTCTGGAGTGACAGTGTTTGTGGGGTACCGCCTGGGTGACAGCTGGTAGGGGTGACGGTTTATGGGGACACTCTGGAGTGACAGTGTTTGTGGGGTACCGCCTGGCTGACAGCTGGTAGGGGTGTTTACTGGTGACTCTTTAGGGCACTCACTTGGGGGTTAATGGAGTCATGCACTGGATGGCAGTATGGGGGAGAGTGGTTAGTGTGTAACTTGTACAATCTCCCATAGAGCGCGTAGATACACTTGTGTTGACAGGAGCAGGTCCGGATGTCTGCACGGCCGGCAGATACGAAGCCTGGGCCCCATTGTAATGAATGTGTGTCACCTGCCGGCCACGCACGTTGCCAGATTAGCCGTCATCAACGTCACCTCCAGATGCAAAATGGACCGTGGTGAAAACGTATCGACAGGTAAATCTACAATTGAATGGGAACTTGCCACCATATTAGTGACGGCAGCTTTGGATGTGACCGGAGTAGAGTCTGCCATCAGTATACGTTACTCCACATAATATACATTTACAGTCTGCAGCTCCTCCGCTGGCAGCATCTGCTTCATTTCATTCCCCTACATAATATTTACACCCCCCGGAGCCGGTGGCGTTATTTCCTTTTTATTGCTGCGCTCCCTCCAGTCATATTCCCCACATTTAGAGACATCTCCATTTGTACAGCCATTGTGTGGAGCCCGCAGTGCGGAGCCGAGGCTTCCAGGATCGGTGACAGTTTGTCTATAGCAGCAGAAACCCCACAGACTCACCTAATTAAATCCACACACCTGGACTGGCAGCGCCGCGCTCACGGGTCAACCTCTGCCATTGTGTTCTGTGCGCGTCAGCGACACCGCTCATCTTCATCTGGCGGGGATTGTGAGGACACGGCTTCATTGTGTCCCCGTCACTGAGCGCTAATATACTGAGCGCCGATGGGCAAATAGTAAGGATTCGTGTTCGGATTTTTGGTAACGAATCCCACAGTGCTACACCGGCAAGAGCCACGCTCCGGTTCCCCACGGATTTGCATCGGGTTCATTGTTGGTGATGAATTCCTGAACTTTGCAATTCGTTACGAATAATCTGAGCAGGAATAGTTACTATTCGCCCATAACTAATAACGAGCACTAAGGGTTAGGCTATGTGCCCACGCTGCGGATTTTGCGCGGATTTTGCCGCGGATTTTGATCCGGAAAAATCTGCAGCATGTCAATTATTGTTGCGGATTTTGGTGCGGATTTTGGGTATAGAATGGGGGAAAAAAAAAAAAAAAATCTGCATCAAAATCCGCGGCAATTCCGCGGCAAAAATAAGGTGCGGATTTGCCGCGAAAGTCGCGGATTTTCATGCAGAAAAATCCGCAGCAACATTCTACCATGGACACATAGCCTAAGGCTACGCATGACTTTTCCATCATGGCTGATGGCCACGCGCCCCTCTGGTTTGCAAATTGGCTATTTAATAATTTTTGGTTCACCGTGTTTATATCCAAGAAATCTGGAAGGCTGAGCGCAGAATGTGACGGCGGCGGGTCTGTATTGCCGAACGCCACATACTTTTATTTGATATAATCACTAATTTCAAAAGACACACACCAAATCCCATCTAATGCATCAGTATCATGTAGGTGGAGGGAATGGGCCCTTACCCTGATTAGGCTGCTTCACACATCAGTTTTTTGGCATCAGGCTCGATCAGGCAAAAAAAACCTGATGCGACGGATCCGGCGAAAAAAACGGAACAGTTGCATCAGTTTTTTCTATCAGTTCCTTCAGTTTTTTTTGACAGATCCGGTGTGATACTGAGCATCCTCAGTTAAGGCTGCTTTCACACATCCGGTTTTTCCTGTGCGGCACAATCCGGCGCTTTTCAGAAAAAATGCAACCGTTTTTTTTTTGCCACCGGTTGCGTTTTTTCCGCATAGACTTTAATTTCAGTCCGTTTTTTGCCGGATGCGGCATATTTAGCCCATGCAGCGGCCGGATGAAAAGTTGCCTGGCACGTCTTTTTGTCCGGCAAAAAAAACCGCATCGCGCCACATCCGGCCGATGCGGCGCTTTTTCCAATGCATGCCTATGGATGCCGCGTGATGCGTCAAAAACCGCATCCGGCCGCCGCATGCGTTTTTTTGCACTGCGCATGCTCAGTAGCGTGCCGCAACCGGCAAAATCCGGACGGGCCGCATGAAAAAACTTATGCAAAGCATGCGTTTTTTTCGCCGCATCCGTTGCATAGTTTTTAGAGCCGGATTTAGCCGCACTGCAAAAACCGGATGTGTGAAAGCAGCCTAAAAAACGAATCCGGCGTCCATAGGCTTCCATTATAAAGCACGCCGTACGGCGCCAGATCCGGCACAATACGTTTTTTCTGCCGGACACAAAAACGTTCACTTCAACGTTTCATCCGGCCGCCGGACAAGTAAATTTTGCTGGAAAAAACGGATGAAATGCAAGGCCATCCGGCACAATCTGGCGCTAATGAAAGTCTATGGGGTAAAAACAGATCCGGCGGCAACAGATGCCGGATCCGTTTTTTCATGTTTTTGCCGGATTTGCCTAATGGCAAAAAACTGATGTGTGAAAGCAGCCTAAGCCCTCTTCTTTCAGTACCAAACTGCGGAGTTCGGCAACTGGCGCCCCCCTCCTCACTGTACCGGCCCTATAGAGCCCTGTATGTGAACATTACGGGGGACCACTAATGCACATGGAGCAAACACCCTCACTTCACACAACACATTTTTTTGTGGGACGAAAAAGAGCTCTTAAAAGAACATGATCCAGTCTGAAATATGGGCCACAATAATAATAATAATAATAATAATAATAATAATAATAATAATAATAATAATAAGCTATAGTCATATATATGATTGTATACCAATTTCCCCCTTCCAATAAGGGTCTTGGGCAAGAGGGGGTTTAAGAAAACTGTATAAGCACCATGGATATTAAAAAAACCCACTAATTGTATATCAATACCCCCCTTGCAATAGGGTTCCTGGGGGATATAAGGACGGCTGTATATACATGAAAAGCACTTGACACGTTTCCCCTCCAAATAAGCTTCCTCAGGAGGTAAGAAAATTAAACCTAATCCTATTACCACCGTCCCTTATCCAGACATTGAGTCTAAAGTGCAAATGTAGAGGAAGCCGATGGTGGGGGGGGGCGCCAGTTGCCGAACTCCGCGGTTTGGTACTGAAAGAAGAGGGCTCATCAGGGTAAGTGCCCCTTCCCTCCACCAAAATGATACTGATGCATTAGACGGGATTTGGTGTGTGTCTTCTGAAATTAGTGATTATATATTATAGAGTTTTTAATTGTTAAATAAAAGTTTTCTGGTTTTTTTTGATTTTTCCATTTTGAAAAAGAAACTTCGCAAAAAGTTGATGCCACGTACTGGAGAGCTGTGAAGGAATCCCAGTACTAGACTGAATCAGGGGCCGTGCGCGCAAACCTGCTCTCGCATGCAGACTGTATCCACAGGACGAACCCATAGTCTTCCATACACCTGACCGAACCCAAAAACGGGTCTTTTTTGGCAACATACTATTGTGGAAGCTTATAACAGAGATCTGCAGAGCGACGGCAGCATATACACATCAGGAATGTGACTAGATCCTTCGGCTTTCCGGCTTCCATTGCCTTTCACTAGATCTCCGGAAACAGATCAAGATAAATTTGTTCTTTTGGCCAGAACAAGTGCGAGACTAATTTCCTTCATTTAGGATTCATTTAGTATTTAATCAGCAAACTGATGAGAAAATCCATGTGCGGCAATGCATGACAAGTAGCCGGGTATGAGAGGAGACTATAGCCAGAGTCGTGGTCAGATCGGAGGAACAGACGCCTGGTAGGTAGCACTGGCTGATAACAGCGAGATTTACAATTGCACAAATTCATAATTCCAGCCTGAGGCTGTGACCTCGGTGTCCTGGGTAAAGTCCATAGAAATGACTTCTCAGTGCCGGAGACACCTCTGAAACCAATAACCATCCTGATTTCCGCGCAGAAGATGTTCTCCATTAAGGGAAAAACAAATTAGAAGTCTGCGGAGGACGTAATTACAGCCATAAATCAGCGCTCACTTAAAAGCAACTATGTCAGATATCACATCACTCCTCATCCGCCCAGACGCAGCCGGAGAGCCGCGCCGTGACCCACATCATGGCAGCATTGGCGAGGCCGGACCGCTCCCTTTTCAAACTATTGCTCTCTATGGAGATGCCAGCAATGTCTGATAACCCCGTATCCTAGATTGTGAGCCCCAATGGGGACAGTGTTTCTGATATATCGTATTTTTCATTTTATAAGACGCACCCCAAATTTAGAGCAAGAACAAAAGTTAAAAAAATAAATAAATGGCATCCATCTTATTTTCCGGTGTCGTCTTACTGGAGGGGGGACGGCAGTGGTGGAGCGGAGTCACAGGATGCAGGGGCGGTGCTGGTGGGGGCTGTGCTGGCAGCGGTAGAGGCTATGCTGGCAGCAGTCGGGCTGTGGTGGCTGGGTGGAGCAGGCCGCTGCGGCAGGTGTTCCAGATGCTCTGTCGGCAGTGCGGGCTTCAATGAAATGGCGCCTGGGGCGGTGTGTGCGCAGATTCAGCTCTCAGCTCAATGACAAGATCTTGAGCCAAGAGCTCCATCTGCACACACGCTGACTCCGGGCGCCGTCATTTGAAGCCAGAGCATCTGGGACACCCACCGCGCTAGCCTGCTCCACACAGCCATCCCAACCCGCACAGAGAGGCAGCCAGCCATCCACCTGCACAGAGAGGCAGCCAGCCAGCCACCTGCACAGAGAGGCAGCCAGCCAGCCGCCTGCACAGAGAGTCAGCCAGCCAGGCACCTGCACAGAGAGTCAGCCAGCCAGGCACCTGCACAGAGAGTCAGCCAGCCAGGCACCTGCACAGAGAGCCAGCCGCACAGAGAGCCGCTGCACAGAGAGGCAGCCAGCCAGTCGCCTGCACAGAGAGTCAGCCAGCCAGGCACCTGCACAGAGAGGCAGCCAGCCAGCCACCTGCACAGAGAGCCAGCCGCAAAGAGAGCCGCTGCACAGAGAGGCAGCCGCACAGAGAGCCGCTGCACAGAGAGGCAGCCAGATCCCGCACAGAGAGGCAGCCAGATCCCGCACAGAGAGGCAGCCAGATCCTGCACAGAGAGCCACCCGCACAGAGAGCCGCTGCACAGAGAGGCAGCCAGATCCCGCACAGAGAGCCGGCCGCACAGAGAGCCACCCGCACAGAGAGGCAGCCAGATCCCGCACAGAGAGCCACCCGCACAGAGAGCCGCTGCACAGAGAGGCAGCCAGCCACCCACACAGAGAGGCAGCCAGATCCCGCACAGAGAGGCAGCCAGATCCTGCACAGAGAGCCACCCGCACAGAGAGCCACCCGCACAGAGAGCCGCTGCACAGAGAGGCAGCCAGATCCCGCACAGAGAGCCGGCCGCACAGAGAGCCACCCGCACAGAGAGGCAGCCAGATCCCGCACAGAGAGCCACCCGCACAGAGAGCCGCTGCACAGAGAGGCAGCCAGATCCCACACAGAGAGCCACCCGCACAGAGAGCCGCTGCACAGAGAGGCAGCCAGATTCCGCACAGAGAGCCGGCCGCACAGAGAGCCACCCGCACAGAGAGCCGCTGCACAGAGAGGCAGCCAGATCCCGCACAGAGAGCCACCCTCACAGAAAGGCAGCCAGATCCCGCACAGAGAGCCAGCCGCACAGAGAGCCACCCGCACAGAGAGCCGCTGCACAGAGAGGCAGCCAGATCCCGCACAGAGAGCCACCCTCACAGAGAGACGGCCGCCCACCCGAACACAGAGCTGGTCACACAGAGAGGCGGCCGCCCGCCCACGCAGAGATCCTTCCACACAAAGAGGCAGCCGGCCGCCCACACAGAGAGCCGGCCACACAGAGAGGCAGCCAGCCACCCACACAGAGAGGTGGCCGCCCGCCTGCACAGAGAGGCAGCCAGATCCCGCACAGAGAGGCAGCCAGATCCTGCACAGAGAGCCGGCCGCACAGAGAGCCACCCGCACAGAGAGGCAGCCAGATCCCGCACAGAGAGCCGGCCGCACAGAGAGCCACCCGCACAGAGAGGCAGCCAGATCCCGCACAGAGAGCCGGCCGCACAGAGAGCCGCTGCACAGAGAGGCAGCCAGATCCCGCACAGAGAGCCACCCTCACAGAGAGGCAGCCAGATCCCACACAGAGAGCCGGCCGCACAGAGAGCCACCCGCACAGAGAGGCAGCCAGATCCCGCACAGAGAGCCACCCTCACAGAGAGGCAGCCAGATCCCGCAGAGAGCCACCCGCACAGAGAGCCGCTGCACAGAGAGGCAGCCAGATCCCGCACAGAGAGACACCCTCACAGAGAGACGGCCGCCCACCCGAACACAGAGCTGGTCACACAGAGAGGCGGCCGCCCGCCCACGCAGAGATCCTTCCACGCAAAGAAGCAGCCGGCCGCCAGTACAGAGAGCCGACTGAACAGAGAGGCAGCCGGCCGCCCACACAGCCCCTGCCAATTCTCCATCCCCACCCCCCAGTAAGCTATATTCAGATTTTAAGACGCACCCCTCATTTTCCACACACACTTTTGGAAGGAAAAGGGAGTCTTATGATCCGAAAAAAATACGGCATGTACAGCACTATGGAATTAATGGCGCTATATAAGTGAATAAATATTATTATCCTATTTTCGTCTGGAAATAAGTAGGATATGCAAAGGTTGTCAGGAAACCGTGATATTGGCTGTTCTGGGTCACACGGATCCGTTCTACAAGGTAGGGTATCATGCGCTTAAAGTGGTTTACGAGGCAGCCTATTTATTAGGAAGAGACACTCTGTCCTGCATTTCACTGCAATGAGACTCAATCAAGGAATTGTGATTTATTTCCCCTCATTTTGGCCGATTCACCCCAAATCTGGTTATTTCCAGGAGTAATAACAGAGGGACGGCAATACAAGAGAAAAGAATAGAAGCCCCGGAACGTCTGATGAAGAATGCAACTATTCACTAAAACAGACGCGTCAGGAAATAAGATGCAAGTGATCTATTTTGGTCAATTTCAGATTCTTTTTCGCCTTTTAACTTTTCCCGAAGAGTAAGAAGAAAGTAGGCTGCCGCAGCGAGGGAGCCGGCGCGGAGCGGAGAGTCGCTGCAGATGACCCCACAAGGAGACTTCTTTCTATTTCTGGCTGAACCGGGAGAGTTCGGTGAACCCAAAGAAGCGAAAAAGAGGACGACGGCGTCTCCGTAGACGAAAAAGAGAATTTCCGCAACCAAATCTCGGACGATCATTACGTAGCAGCAGATGGATAAGGAGGAAACGGAGCCATTGTGTTCTCTCCCAAGTGTTCCGAAATAATCCTGGATGGAGCTTTTCATGCACAACACAATGGCGGAAGCGCTTCCCGAGGCGCCGGCTAAAGCGTAGGGTCAGGCAGAAATAGGACGAGGCGACGTTAAGCCGTTTAGTCTCCCGCCACCGAACTCCATCACACGTAAGAGCAAAACCGAAAAGCAGGGAAGGCGAGATAAGACTATTAAAGATGGGGGGAGACGACGCCATCATACGCCGCCGCCGTATATTATCAGAGGTATAAAGGACAGATCCCGGCCAACCCGGCTCATCTTGATCCAGGAATATACGGGGAGGACGTAATGAGTTTGACGTTAGATAGCGGCTATTCTCTCTGACCAAACGCTCTCTGCGGGATTAAACGCCATTCTGCCTAATAATATGATTTATACCCTCCGTGTCCCCTGCCCGGATCAAAACACTGTAACAATAACTCATGGCGAGGAGTAATCCTGTTTGCAGAGCCGAAATAAAAAGGGATTCGGCCCGTGGCTTGACATATATAATTATATTTCGGGAATATTTATGTCAAAGGCTGATTTATAAACCTGCAATTCCCACCGCTCTTCTTCCTCAAGACTTCTGCCTTTACCATGTTCCTTGCATTGTTCCTACTGATACGGGATATGAATCTGCATAGGTGGAAAATTAAAGGGAAACTTGTGAAGAATCCTGCGGCATAGGGAGGGAATGCCGCAGAGTGTCATGGAGGTGGTTATGATACGGGTATGAGCACATATGCAAATTGATGGAGTCAGACGTATTCAAAATTAGTCCCCTCATCGTACAGAGAACAAATAATGTGCAAATTTACTGAGGATTATTATGGCTGCAAGAGGGGGAAGGAGAGTGATTTGGGAATTTATGGAGTATTCTAGTTATGACTTCAAGAAGGGGGGAGGAGACTGATTTGGGAATTTATGGAGTATTATAGTTATGGCTGCAAGAGGGGGAAGGAGAGTGATTTGGGAATTTATGGTGTATTATAGTCATGGCTGCAAGAGGGGGAAAGGAGAGTGATTTGGGAATTCATGAAGTATTATAGTTATGGCTGCAAGAGGGGGAAGGAGACTGATTTGGGAATTTATGGAGTATTATAGTTATGGCTGCAAGAGGGGGAAGGAGATTGATTTGGGAATTTATGGTGTATTATAGTCATGGCTGCAAGAGGGGGAAAGGAGAGTGATTTGGGAATTTATGGAGTATTATAGTTATGGCTGCAAGTGGGAGGGGAAGGAGAGTGATTTGGGAATTTATGGAGTTTATAGTTGTTATTATTATTATTTATTATTATTTATTATTATAGCGCCATCAATTCCATGGCGCTTTACATGTGAAAGGGGTGTACATAATAGGGACAAGTACAATAATCATAAACAATACAAGACACAAACAGGTACAGGAGGAGAGAGGTCCCTGCCCGCGAGGGCTCACAGTCTACAAGGGATAGGTGAGGATACAGTAGGTGAGGGTAGGGTTAGGTTATGGCTGTAAGAGGGGGAAAGGAGACTTATTTGGGAATTTATGGAGTATTATAGTTATGGCTGCAAGAGGGGGAAGGAGAGTGATTTGAGAATTTATGGTGTATTATAGTTATGGCTGCAAGAGGGAGGGGAAGGAGACTTATTTGGGAATTTATGGAGTATTATAGTTATAGCTGCAAGAGGGGGAAGGAGAGTGATTTGGGAACTTATGGAGTATTATAGTTATGGCTGCAAGAGGGGGGAAGGAGAGTGATTTGGGAATTTATGGAGTATTATAGTTATGGCTGCAAAAGAGGGAAGGAGACTGATTTGGGAATGTATGGTGTATTATAGTCATGGCTGCAAGAGGGGGAAAGGAGAGTGATTTGGGAATTTATGGTGTATTATAGTCATGGCTGCAAGAGGGGGAAAGGAGAGTGATTTGGGAATTCATGAAGTATTATAGTTATGGCTGCAAGAGGGGGAAAGGAGAGTGATTTGGGAATTTATGGAGTATTATAGTCATGGCTGCAAGAGGGGGAAGGAGACTGATTTGAGAATTTTATGGTGCATTATAGTCATGGCTGCAAGAGGGGGAAGGAGAGTGATTTGGGAATTTATGGAGTATTATAGTTATGGCTGCAAGAGGGGGAAAGGAGAGTGATTTGGGAATTTATGGAGTATTATAGTTATAGCTGCAAGAGGGGGAAAGAGATTGGAGAATTATAGCTATGGCTGCAAGAGGGTGGAAAGAAACTGACTGGGACATGTATGGAGGATTATAGTTCTAGCTGCAAGAAGGTGAAAAAGACTGAAGAATGTATGGAGGATTATAGTGTTGACTGCAAGAGGGGGAAAGAGACTGGATAATTTATGGAGAATTATAGTTATAGCTGCAAGGGGCGAAGGAAACTGGCTGGGAAACTTATGGAGGATTATAATTATGACTGCAAGAGTGGGGAAGGAGACTGACTGGGACTGGGAAATTTATGTAGGATTATAATTATTGCTGCCAGAGGGGGAAGTAAACTAGAGAATTTATGGAGGATTATAGTTATGGCTGCAAGATGGGGAAGGAGACTGATTTGGGAATTCATGGAGAATTATAGTTATGGCTGCAAGAGGGGGAAAGAGACTGCAAAATTTATGGAGAATTATAATTACGGCTGCCAGAGGGGGAAGAAAACTAGAGAATTTAGGGAGGATTATAGTTATGGCTACAAGAGGGGGAAAGAGATTGACTGGGAAATTTAATTATGGATGCCATAGGTAGAAAAGACTTATGAACTAGTACATACTATTTATTAGAGCTTATAGAGGATGAAGGAGACTGAATGGGAACTATAATTATGACTGCTACAGAGAGAAGATGTAATAAGGAACCTACTGGGGACCATATTTATGATGGGCAGAGTGGAGAGATGGCATCCTATATTTACTATAGCTAACAGAGGGTGAAGGAAACTGACTGGGAACTGACTGGGGGTCTATAATTATGGCTGCCAGGGAGGAAGGAGACTGATTGGAGAACTTACTGAGCACTATAATTATGGCTGCTGGGGGGGAGGAGACTGATTGCAAAACTTTCTGAGCACTATAATTAGGGGTACCAGAGTGAACTTTGCTTTTCATCAGTGTTTTGGATCAGATTTTCATTAATGTTTGGTCAATGAGTCCGTTTTTACCATAAGGGATTTCTCATATGCTTAAAAAAAAAATAGCACCATTTTTTGAGACTCTTAGAGCTGCATTTTGGTAGATAGTGGAAGGAGAGAATCAGGAGATGGTAGGAACGGAAACTGCTCCATGGGCTGAGCTGCAGTCTGTACACGTTCTGTAACAGACAATTGTGGTGGAAAGTAGAATACTGGACTCCCAGACTCCTATAAACCACAAAGGAACATCCCATGGAGGGCGCCTGGCACTGCAATTGTCTTTAGTCTTAATAAGATTGTGCTCTAAACAGTCACCAGTAGGGGGCAGCAGTGAGATGTCAGATCCAGGAACACAAGAACTACCGTGTTTCCCCAAAAATAAAACACTATCTTATATTATTTTTTGCCCCCAAAAATGTGCTAGGGATCATTTCCACAGTAGGGGTCCTTTCCAGGGCAGGGCTTATTTCCAGGATAGGGCTTAGTTCCAGGGCAGGGCTTAGTTCCAGGGCAGGGCTTATTTCCAGGGCAGGGCTTATTTCCAGGGCAGGGCTTATTTCCAGGGCAGGGCTTATTTCCAGGGCAGGGCTGATTTTCAGGGCAGGGCTTATTTCCAGGGCAGGGCTTATTTCCAGGGCAGGGCTTATTTTCAGGGCAGGGCTTATTTTCAGGGCAGGGCTTATTTCCAGGGCAGGGCTTATTTCCAGGGCAGGGCTTATTTCCAGGGCAGGGCTTATTTTCAGGGCAGGGCTTATTTCCAGGGTAGGGCTTATTTCCAGGGCAAGGCTTATTTCCAGGGTAGGGCTTATTTCCAGGGCAGGGCTTATTTCCAGGGTAGGGCTTATCTTCAGAGTAGGGCTTATCTCCAGGGCAGGGCTTATCTCCAGGGCAGGGCTTATCTCCAGGGCAGGGCTTATCTTCAGTGCAGGGATTATTTCCAGGGTAGGGCTTATCTCCAGGGCAGGGCTTATCTTCAGTGCAGGGATTATTTCCAGGGCAGGGCTTATTTTCAGGGCAGGGCTTATTTCCAGGGCAGGGCTTATTTCCAGGGCAGGGCTTATTTCCAGGGCAGGGCTTATTTCCAGGGCAGGGCTTATTTCCAGGGCAGGGTTTATTTCCAGGGCAGGGCTTATTTCCAGGGTAGGGCTTATCTTCAGAGTAGGGCTTATTTCCAGGGCAGGGCTTATTTCCAGGGCAGGGCTTATTTCCAGGGCAGGGCTTATTTCCAGGGTAGGGCTTATCTTCAGAGTAGGGCTTATCTCCAGGGCAGGGCTTATCTTCAGTGCAGGGCTTATTTCCAGGGCAGGGTTTATTTCCAGGGCAGGGCTTATTTCCAGGGTAGGGCTTATCTTCAGAGTAGGGCTTATTTCCAGGGCAGGGCTTATCTCCAGGGCAGGGCTTATTTCCAGGGCAGGGTTTATTTCCAGGGTAGGGCTTATCTTCAGAGTAGGGCTTATCTCCAGGGCAGGGCTTATCTTCAGTGCAGGGATTATTTCCAGGGTAGGGCTTATTTCCAGGGCAGGGCTTATTTCCAGGGCAGGGATTATTTTCAGGTAAACACGCTGTGCAGTTTTGGATGTGAAAACACATTATTTTAAAATAGCTGCTTATTACCTGTGGATTTCTGCTGGGAAGAGGTGTTAAAAACTAAATGCTCATTTTATTTTTTGGACTGTTCGTCAGCTATATTTGCTGTGTATAACCCCCACATTTCTGGCTCATGGTGCTCAGACACTTAGCCAGACGTTAGGGGGTCACTAATTTCACGGCAATTTTTTCCATTGCTGAAGCGAGAAACACTTATTTTCTTCCATTTGCCGCTATCATGGCCAGGAGGGCGCTGCGGCTCTCAGCTGTTTAACCTGACATGAATAGAAGTGGCCGCGGAGAGTGACCTTTTCTCTGCCATCCAAGCAGTAAATAATTTATTTTCATTGTAAAGATCTAGAAAATGCAGAAGGACGAGAAGAGAAAAGTAATATGGATTAATGAGGGAGTCCGAGATATAGACAGTGTCGCCGCATCCGGCAGCCGGGCACATAGGCAACGACTTTGTCGCAACCTTGGGCATTGCCATAAAATGGATATCATTGACGTTCAATTCTTCCACCGTCTTTTGGAAAATCGCTCCCTGTAAACGAGTGTATATACAATAATATAGGGGTAACACTCCGTGGCGTAACTAGAGTTCGATGGGCCCTGGTGCAGAATTTGAACCTGCCCCTCCCCCCTTATGCTGGTCAGATGTATGTTTACATTTAGCATTGTAATTCCTATAAATACATACAAGTTACCCCCATTATGTAGTAATGTCCCCCACCCTGTTCTAATGTCCCCATCCTGGTTTCCTTCCTTGTAAATACGAGTATGTCCCCATCCTAGTATATATGCCCCCATCCTGGCATATATGTCCCCATCCTAGCCCACATCCTGGTGTATATTGTCCCCCATCCTGATAAAAAATATCCCCATCCTGGTATATATGTCCCCATCCTGGTATATATATCCCCCATCCTGGTATATATATCCCCCATCCTGGTATATATGTCTCCATCCTGGTATATATGTCCCCATCCTGGTATATATGTCCCCATCCTGGTATATATGTTCCCATCCTGGTATATATGTCCCCATCCTGGTATATATATCCCCCATCCTGGTATATATGTCCCCATCCTGGTATATATATGTCCCCATCCTGGTATATATATGTCCCCATTCTGGTATATATGTCCCCATCCTGGTATATATGTCTCCATCCTGGTATGTCCCCATCCTGGTATAAATGTCCCCATCCTGGGCCCCTCTTCGTATCTGCTGTCCCCCTTCTGGTATCTACTGTCCCCCTCCTGGGGCTCTCCTGGTATATACTGTCCCCTTCCTGGTATCTACTGTACCTCTCCTGGAATATATGTCCCCATCTTGGTAAATATGTCACAGTTCTGTCTAATGCAAAAAAACAACCTTATACTCACCGTCCCTGGTTCCCACGTCGTGCAGCAGCCTCCTGTGTAGCCAGCGCACAGTGGCCGGCAGTTTTCATCGGCTTCCGTGCTATTGCAACACATGACGTAATTGCCATGAGCCGCCCTTAGTCACTGGGACACAGATGAAAGCTGCCGGCTTCTGTTTGGCCTGCAGCGTGTACCGCAGTACAGTGACTCAATGGGTCTCTGCACCACAATGCATTTCAGCTGGATGTGCACATCCAGTTCGGGCCAGCGGGCCCCTTGTACCCCCGGGCCCGGTTGCAATCGCAATTGTCCTGCCTCTGGTAACACTACAGATAGATAGAATGAGGGAGTATATACTGAACATCCTGCAGCTTTGTATCCGACTCACAGATTACACAAAGCGTCACTCATTTCCACATAACAGATTTCCATACATTGAGCCTCATCCCTTCCTATATTATATAGGTCACATTCTCAGATGATTCTTGTTGTCAAACTAATCCATAACGGTAAACCTGATTTTGCAATGTAATCTGATCAAGGATACTTAAGATCGACAATCATTGTCTCAGCCCAGAGAAATAAAAAAAAAAAATCTCAGAAAACACCCATCGCATGGATATAACATTCTGCTTTTGGGAGTAAACAGTTAAACGTTCATTAATATTTGCAAAGGTGTATTTAAACAGGAGTGTTGTATCAATGCTATGGCCACCGGGGGCGCCGCTGATCAGGGTTTAGTCTCCATAAAATGTACTTGGCAGCAGCATCGGATCTGATAAAGAAACATAGTAACAAACGTTTACAAAATATCACAAACGTTTACAAAACATCATCCATATCTGATATTAGCTGAAAAGGGAACGTCTCACAAAACTCCAATAAAAAAAAGAATAAAAATTAGTAATAAAATGATTACAATATAAATTACAAAAATAATGCAAAATAACAGTACAAAAAAAAAAGTAAAAGTTGTAGAACTGCTTGAAATCCAAACAATACAATTAAGGCCCTAGGCGCACGGTGCAGTTTTTGATGCGTTTTTTGGTGCAGTTTGCTGTCCAAATCTGCATATCTCTCTTTATCCTCGCAATGTCTGACAATTAAGAAATGCTATGCGCACTTTGCTTCATTTTTCCTTGCGGTCATCATGTCATTTATTAGTGCGTTTTGTTAGCCCATTGAATTCATAAAAAACCCCACAGAAAATCCACCAAAAAAGCATGTGGTTTTTGGTGCGGTTTTCTACCACAAAGTGCGCTTTTTAGGTGCAGAACATTTCTGCAGTGTGTGAACATACCCTAAAGGTGTAAAGGGGGCTTTACACGCTGCGACATCGCTAATGCGGAGTCGTTGGGGTCACGGAATTTGTGACGCACATCCGGCCGCATTAGCGATGCCGTTGCGTGTGACACCGATAAGCGATTTTGCATCGTTGCAAAAACGTGCAAAATCGCTAATCGGCGACATGGGGGTCCATTCTTAAAAATCGTTACTGCAGCAGTAACGAAGTTGCTCCTCATTCCTGCGGCAGCACACATCGCTGCGTGTGACGCCGCAGGAACGAGGAAGCTCCCCTTACCTGCCTCCCGGCTGCTATGCGGAAGGAAGGAGGTGGGCGGGATTTTACGTCCCGCTCATCTCCGCCCCTCCGCTGCTATTGGGCGGCGGTTCAGTGACGCTTCATTGACGTCGCTGTGACGCCGCACGGACCGCCCCCTTAAAAAGGAGGCGGTTCGCCGGTCACAGCGACGTCGCCGGACAGGTAAGTATGTGTGACGGCTCTGGGCGATGTTGTGCGGCACTGGCAGCGATATGCCCGTGCCGCGCGACAGATGGGGGCGGGTACCCACACTAGCGATATCGGGACCGATATCACAGTGTGTAAAGTAGCCTTAAGGCTATGTGCGGACGCTGAGTATTTTGTTGCAGAAATTTATGCACCAAATCTGCATCTCCTGGGAGAAAAAAAAATGCATGTTTGCAGTGATTTTTTTTTTATCACTTAATTTTTCTATGTGTTTTCTAAGCAAAAATGCTTAAAGAATTGACACACCACAAATTTATTTCTGCACCAAATCTGCAAGGGAAAAAAAAAAGCAACATGTGCACAAAACTTCTGGATTCTCACTGACTTTGCTGGCATAAGGATTTGCATGCAGTTTTGTGACGAAACTGCACCCAAAAACGCATAAACAGAAAAATGTGATAAAACCGCGATAAAAACGCAGTGTGCACAGAACCTAAACGTCCTCTGGTCTACATACATGTCAGTGCAGCTTGACAGTGTACAGCAGGGGACTCTAAAACTGATACATTATGGCGCTACAATACGCAAACATGTAACAACTTTCATTTCATTTCTTTGACAGACAATGGGACAGATAGATAGAGAGACAGGGAAAGAGACAGAGAGAGACAGAGAAAGACAGAGAAAGGCAGACAGACAGAGAGACAGACAAATATAGACAGGCAGACAGAGACAGAAAGAGAGAGACAGAGAAAGGCAGACAGAGAGACAGACAGAGAGAAAGAGACAGAGAAAGGCAGACAGAGAGACAGACAGAGAGAAAGAGACAGAGAAAGGCAGACAGAGAGACAGACAGAGAGAAAGAGACAGAGAAAGGCAGACAGAGAGACAGACAGAGAGAAAGAGACAGAGAGGCAGACAGAGAGAGAGACAAATACAGAAAGGCAGACAGAGACAGAGACAGAAAGAGAGAGAGAGAGAGAGAGAGGCAGAGAAAGACAGACAGACAGAGAAAGGCAGACAGAGAAAGGGAGACAGAGAGAGAGATAGAGACAGAGAAAGACAGACAGAGAACCAGACACAAACCGAGAGAAAGAGACAGAGAAAGGCAGACAGAGAGAGACAAAGACAGATATAAAAAGGCAGACAGAGAGACAGACAGAACGAGAGAGAAAGAGAGACAAAGAAAGACAGACAGAGAGACAGAGACAAACAGAGACAAAGAGACAGAGAAAGGCAGACAGAGACAAAGACAGCTATAGAAAGGCAGACAGCGACAGAGAAAGACAGAGAGAGATAGAGACAGACAGAGGGAGACAGACAGAGAAAGGCAGACAGAGAGAGATAGAGACAGAGAGAAAGAAACAGGGAGACAGACAGCGAGAAACAGAGAAAGGCAGACAGAGAGAAAGGCAGACAGATTGAGAGAGACAGAGAGAAATACAGACAGAGAAATACAGACAGAGAGAAAGACAGACAGACAGAGGGAGGCAGACAGAGAGAAAGAGGCAGAGACAGAGAGAAGCAGACAGACAGAGATAAAGACAGACAGAGACAGACAAAGTGACAGAGAGAAGGATGAATATAGAGACAAAGAGAGACAGTTACTATCCTGGGCAATGCAGGGTGCTACAGCTAGTATATATGTATATTTATACACACACACACACTGATCTAATACAGCCATGTGGGGTGTCCTCCAGTGATAACTTCCCTCCGGTGCATCCTTTGCCTATAAACCTCTTCCAAAGTGACTTTCTCCCACGGCATGCCCCCGCCGGTCTCCGCTCCTCACTGTCACAGCCGATAATGCACTGCGGTCATATACAGTGGGGGCGGCCTGTCAATACTTCATTCACTGAGAATCACATATCTGAACAGCAGGAGAAGCACAGGCTGCTCCACATCTGTATTCTCTGCTGCTTTCATACATGACACTGAGCGTCTCGTGCACTTACAGTAAACCTGTCCCATGGTGTTCAGTCTGCACACTATAGGGCAGCAGGAGCCCAGCAGCTTAATGTACCGTATATAGGTCTGTGGGAAAAGCTTTACCACAACTTTATTTTTGCTTGTTTCTATTTATTTCAGGCTTACTAGTCCAATGGGCGGTCCTCAGCTATTTCTAAATGCTCCACCCACTGGACTCCACACTCTCAGGTTAACCAGTAATTGAAAAGGAATGAATGACACATTGTATAGTTACTTAGGTTGAAAGAAAAAAAATAAAAAGACCCTGATCCATCAAGTTCAACCTCGTCACTAAAGCATCTATAACCCACAATGTTGTGTGCTGAGGAAATCATCCAGCCCTGGTGTAAAAGCTGTTATAGTATCTGCCATCACTACCTCTTGTGGTCAGCATTCCACAGCCTGACTGCTCTAACTGTAAAGAACCCTTTCCTATTTAGCTGCTGTAGCATTCACCAGCCTAACTGCTCTAACTGTAAAGAACCCTTTCCTATTTAGCTGCTGGAGCATTCACCAGCCTGACTGCTCTAACTGTAAAGAACCCTTTCCTATTTAGCTGCTGGAGCATTCACCAGCCTGACTGCTCTAACTATATAGAACCCTTTCATATTTACTTGCTGGAGAATTCACCAGCCTGACTGCTCTAACAGTAAAGACCTCTTTCCTATTTAGCTGCTGGAGCATTCACCAGCCTGACCGCTCTAACTGTAAAGAACCCTTTCCTATTTAGCTGCTGGAGCATTCACCAGCCTGACTGCTTAACTGTAAAGAACCCTTTCCTATTTAGCTGCTGGAGCATTCCACAGTCTGACTGCTCTAACTGTAAAGAACCCTTTCCTAATTAGCTGCTGGAATCTCCTTATTTGCGCCATTCCATCTCATAGCAAAATCCCATCTGAAAAATACAAGTCTTCTGTGCGCCTCCAAGATTTATAGCTCTACGTCTCAGGACCGGTGTGGCTTCTCCATTATCATGTGAAATATATTTTTAATGATGTGTTTTTGAATTCGCTGCCTTATGATGAAGCTTCTCACCGGGGCAATTTGCATTCTTCTGATTTATTCACCTGCTGTCTTAATTCAAGGGAAATATTTGAAGAGCGGGCTTAGTTGAAGAGAAGGCATACTAAAGACATGGGTGTCTGCGTGACTTATTAACCGAGCGAGGGAATCCACCACAGAGCCGGCACGTCAGCAGAAAGCCGAAGAAACAAGAAGAAAGGAGAGCAACTAAAGGATGCTCTGAGAGTGTAAAGTAAATTAAAGGTTCTGGGGATACAGCGATATAAACAATTAAAAAGCAGCTCCAGACAAAACACACAGGGCCGCCATTACTTTGCTGCTTTTTTCATCTTTTCTTTGTTGCCTTTTTGATTACAAATTGATGAAAGCTTTCATCTTCTTTTTCCTCTTCGATTTCCACCATGATGCAACGGCTAATGTTTTTTGCTTCACCTCCTTATTGCACCATATAGACAAGTGTGGACAGAATGCATCTACCTGAGAGAATATTATATACCGACAGATATCTGGACAGATACAGATTGTGAGCAGGGTGCAAAACGGACAGATACAGGTCTGAGGCACAGGAGAGGAGCAGGATGGGCAGCAGCGAGCACGGCACAGGAGAGGAGCCGCCTGCGCAGCAGCAAGCATGGCACAGGAGAGGAGCAGCCTGTGCAGCAGCGAGCACAGGAGAGGAGCAGCCTGCGTAGCAGCGAGCACAGGAGAGGAGCAGCCTGCGCAGCAGCATGCACAGCACAGGAGAGGAGCAGCCTGCGCAGCAGCGAGCACAGCACAGGAGAGGAACAGCCTGCGCAGCAGCGAGCACAGCACAGGAGAGGAGCAGCCTGCACAGCAGAATGCATGGCACAGGAGAGGAGCAGCCTACGTCTATGCAGCAGTATGCATGGCACAGGAGCAGAGCAGCCTGTGCAGCAGCATGCATGGCACATGAGAGGAGCAGCCTGCGCAGCAGCATTCATGGCACAGGAGAGGAGCAGCCTATGCCTGCACAGCAACATGCTTGGCACAGGAGTGGAGCAGCCTGTGCAGCAGCATGCATGGCACAGGAGAGGAGCAGCCTGCACAGCAGCGAGCATGGCACTGGAGAGGAGCAGCCTGTACAGCAGCGAGCATGGCACAAGAGAGAAGCAGCCTGCACAGCAGCATGCATGGCACAGGAGAGGAGCAGCCTGCACAGCAGCATGCATGGCACAGGAGAGGAGCAGCCTACGCCTGCACAGCAACATGCTTGGCACAGGAGTGGAGCAGCCTACGCCTATGCAGCAGTATGCATGGCACAGGAGCAGAGCAGCTGCACAGCAGCGAGCACGGCACAGGAGAGGAGCAGCCTGCACAGCAGCGAGAACGGCACAGGAGAGGAGCAGCCTGCACAGCAGCATGCATGGCACAGGAGAGGAGCAGCATGCGCAGCAGCATGCATAGCACAGGAGAGGAGCAGCCTGCGCAGCAGCATGCATGGCACAGGAGAGGAGCAGCCTGCGCAGCAGCATGCATGGCACAGGAGAGGAGCAGCCTGCACAGCAGCATGCATGGCACAGGAGAGGAGCAGCCTGCGCAGCAGCATGCATGGCACAGGAGAGGAGCAGCCTGCGCAGCAGCATGCATGGCACAGGAGAGGAGCAGCCTGCACAGCAGCATGCATGGCACTGGAGAGGAGCAGCCTGCGCAGCAGCAAGCATGGCACTGGAGAGGAGCAGCCTGCACAGCAGCGAGCATGGCACAAGAGAGGAGCAGCCTGCACAGCAGCATGCATGGCACAGGAGAGGAGCAGCCTGTGCAGCAGCATGCATGGCACAGGAGAGGAGCAGCCTGCGCAGCAGCATGCATGGCACAGGCAGGGGCAGATTATTGCTCGGCAATGGCTTAATCTCACCCACAAGAAGCAGCCAAGAAGAGACTTCGCAATAACAGTAGATTACAAAGGACAAGATGACTTGTGGTTGTCATTCTTGTATTGTTGCTAAGCAATGGACCAAGAAATCTGAAAGAAATAGAGGCAGATTCACACTGCAAATAAGAATTCTCTGGGGAAATTATGGTTTTACTTCTGCAGATTCCCTTTAAGTTCATCATATGTGAATTAATAGCAGTGGGGAGGAAGAAATGTCAGAGCCCCCAGACTCATCCAGTGGCCAAATAGCATTGTGCATCAGAGCCAAACTATAGGTACAAATGAAAGGGGAATGAAGGTCTGTGAATGGCTACCATTAGTGGTCATCACACTGTGGTCATGTGTGTCCACTACAGGGGGGGTCTTGTGACCCCTGTTCACACAAATGGTTGGTGGACCTCCCAGCCATGTTACATTTATGGATAAATATTGTGCTCCAACCCCAGCAGTGGGACCCTTCGTGATCATAGACTTCCCAGTAGGGGCACAAAAGGAGTGGGATCCCCTGTAATTGTGGTGACCCCAGTGATCATAGGCGCTCCAGCAATGGGAACCCCAGTGATCATAGGCGCTCCAGCACTGATAAAACCCCAGCCATCATAGGCGCTCCAGCACTGATACCCCAGCCATCATAGGCGCTCCAGCACTGATAACCCCAGCCATCAAAGGCGCTCCAGCACTGATACCCCAGCAATCATAGGCGCTCCAGCACTGATACCCCAGCAATCATAGGCGCTCCAGCACTGATAAAACCCCAGCCATCATAGGCGCTCCAGCACTGATACCCCAGCGATCATAGGCGCTCCAGCACTGATACCCCAGCAATCATAGGCGCTCCAGCACTGATACCCCAGCAATCACAGGCGCTCCAGCACTGATACCCCAGCCATCAAAGGTGCTCCAGCACTGATAACCCCAGCCATCAAAGGCGCTCCAGCACTGATACCCCAGCAATCATAGGCGCTCCAGCACTGATACCCCAGTGATCATGGTCACTCCAGCACTGATAACCCCAGCAATCATAGGCGCTCCAGCACTGATACCCCAGTGACCATAGGTGCTCCAGCACTGATACCCCAGTGATCATAGGTCCTCCAGCACTGATACCCCAGCCATCATAGGCGCTCCAGCAAGGATACCCCAGCCATCATAGGCGCTCCAGCACTGATATCCCAGTGATCATAGGCGCTCCAGCACTGATACCCCAGCGATCATAGGCGCTCCAGCACTGATACCCCAGCGATCATGGTCACTCCAGCACTGATAACCCCAGCAATCATAGGCGCTCCAGCACTGATACCCCAGCCATCATAGGCGCTCCAGCACTGATACCCCAGTGATCACAGGTGCTCCAGCACTGATACCCCAGTGATCATAGGTCCTCCAGCACTGATACCCCAGCCATCATAGGCGCTCCAGCAAGGATACCCCAGCCATCATAGGCGCTCCAGCACTTATACCCCAGTGATCATAGGTGCTCCAGCACTGATACCCCAGCGATCATAGGCGCTCCAGCACTTATACCCCAGTGATCATAGGTGCTCCAGCACTGATACCCCAGTGATCATAGGTGCTCCAGCACTGATACCCCAGTGATCATAGGCGCTCCAGCACTGATACCCCAGCGATCATAGGTGCTCCAGCAAGGATACCCCAGCCATCATAGGCGCTCCAGCACTGATACCCCAGTGATCATAGGTGCTCCAGCACTGATACCCCAGTGATCATAGGCGCTCCAGCACTGATACCCCAGCGATCATAGGCGCTCCAGCACTGATAACCCCAATGATCATAGGTGTGGATCATAATAAGCAAAAGCCCCTACAATAGGTGATAAATGTTAGTCATAGTTGAACCCCTTTAAGAAAACTTATACAACTATCATGAAAGCTTTAGGAAAAAAAAATCCCCTAGGATCACCACCCGCTGTATTAAGTCCCCTTTTGCTGTTCTGGAAGTAGGACCTATTAGCCAAATATAATTATGTGACTATTAGGTATAGATAACCCGATTATACCATTCACTCCGGCGTGTCTGCCACCCTAAGCCGGCGTCTCCAGCACGATAGTAATCTACTTTCCTAATGAAATTCATGAGGATTCGCAAAGAGACAAAGGAAACAACCTGGAAGCGAAGACAAGGGGGGGTGGGGGTGCTCGTCAGATGGCGGAGATTTGCATACTAACGAAGATTACGAGGTGAGCAACCAATCCTAGATTTGCCCAAATGCATAAAATTACCAAGTCCAGATGATTAGGCTGGAAATCCAGGCAGCAGAATATATTTCATGACCCAGTGACATTTTTGCATCGAGACTGACTGCCTGTAATTGAATTGCCTCTTGGTGTGTACAGAGTTGGTGGTCTGACGAGAGAGGAGCAGAGACATCATTCATCCCTTATCTCCATTAGAGACAACACATCCCCGGTCCTGATGAGGGAGAGGATGTAGGATTATATGGTAATGCCCGGGTGATCTTCAGCATGGCAACCGCAATGCAAAAAAAAAAATCACTAAAAGTTCTTGGCCAACGTTGACGGGGACCGGAATCCATCGCCGCCATTCCTCGCAGTCTGATCCGACACTAAATGAGAGCTGGGAAGATGAGATAAGAGATTGATGGACTTAAGGGCTGGAAGAGGCAAAGAAGAAATATGACAATGTACTCTCCCGGTGAAGGATGGATGACCCTGACATGTTTAGATAGTCAACCCCAATTAATTACAGGCAACAAACCATTACCGGGATCCGGGGAGACGGAGACAAGGAGGACACGATATACTGGCAGGAAAACAAAAAGTTCCCGGTCATCCAAAGTCATCCAAAATAAAAGCAAGTCTGCAATTACTTGTATTGTTTGCTTATTGCACTTAGGCATTTTGCGTCCTTCATTGCTCGGGTCCTGCGTTACACACGTCTGTGCTACAATTATACGGAACGATACATGATTTATAATGATTAGACACAGAAACAGTAATCACCTCCAAAATAAACGGTTTATTTGGCGCTGTGAAGAAGAGGCACCGATCCACCACAAAATAACCCACTCACACCGGAAAAGAATAGCACTGATTAGCCGCTTACATCGGTGCCTGTCAGGGCTGGGATATCATAGACAGCGAGAGAGCAGTCACTTCGTAAAATTGATAGCAAAATAATTGGGAAACTTTGATAAGGATATACTGATGACTATAAAACGGGGTTAAAGCATTGGTAAGTATAGGACAGGTCTTGTGGGAAGTCCATGGTATAGGGCAGGTCTTGTGGGGAGTCCATGGTATAGAGCAGGTCTTGTGGGGAGCCCATGGTATAGGGAAGGTCTTGTGGGGAGTCCATGGTATAGGGCAGGTCTTGTGGGGTGTCCATGGTATAGGGAAGGTCTTGTGGGGAGCCCATGGTATAGGGCAGGTCTTGTGGGGAGTCCATGGTATAGAGCAGGTCTTGTGGGGAGCCCATGGTATAGGGCAGGTCTTGTGGGGAGCCCATGGTATAGGGCAGGTCTTGTGGGGAGTCCATGGTATAGAGCAGGTCTTGTGGGGAGCCCATGGTATAGGGAAGGTCTTGTGGGGAGTTCATGGTATAGGGCAGGTCTTGTGGGGAGCCCATGGTATAGGGCAGGTCTTGTGGGGAGGTCATGGTATAGGGGAGGTCATGGAATAGGGCAGGTCTTGTGGGGAGCCCATGGTATAGGGCAGGTCTTATGGGGAGCCCATGGTATAGGGCAGGTCTTATGGGGATCCCATGGTATAGGGCAGGTCTTGTGGGGAGTTCATGGTATAGGGCAGGTCTTGTGGGGAGCCCATGGTATAAGGCAGGTCTTGTGGGGAATTCATGGTATAGGGAAGGTCTTGTGGAGAGTCCATAGTATAGGGCAGGTTTTGTGGAAAGTACAAGGCATATGTCAGGTCTTGTGGGGAGCCCATGGTATAGGGCGGTTCTTGTGGGGAGTTCATGGCATACGGCAAGCCTTGTGGGATGTTCGTGGTATAGGGCAGGTCTTGTGGGGAGCCCATGTTATAGGGCGGGTCTTGTGTGGAATTCATGGTATAGGGCAGGTCTTGTGGGGAATTCATGGTATAGGGCAGGTCTTGTGGGGAATTCATGGTATAGGGCAGGTCTTGTGGGGAGCCCATGGTATAGGGCAGGTCTTGTGGGGAGGTCATGGTATAGGGGAGGTCATGGTATAGGGCAGGTCTTGTGGGGAGCCCATGGTATAGGGCAGGTCTTATGGGGAGCCCATGGTATAGGGCAGGTCTTATGGGGATCCCATGGTATAGGGCAGGTCTTGTGGGGAGTTCATGGTATAGGGCAGGTCTTGTGGGGAGCCCATGTTATAGGGCGGGTCTTGTGTGGAATTCATGGTATAGGGCAGGTCTTGTGGGGAATTCATGGTATAGGGCAGGTCTTGTGGGGAATTCATGGTATAGGGCAGGTCTTGTGGAGAGTCCATAGTATAGGGCAGGTTTTGTGGAAAGTTCAAGGCATATGTCAGGTCTTGTGGGGAGCCCATGGTATAGGGCGGTGCTTGTGGGGAGTTCATGGCATACGGCAAGCCTTGTGGGATGTTCGTGGTATAGGGCAGGTCTTGTGGGGAGCCCATGGTATAGGGCAGGTCTTGTGGGGAGCCCATGGTATAGGGCAGGTCTTATGGGGAGCCCATGGTATAGGGCAGGTCTTGTGGGGAGCCCATGGTATAGGGTGGGTCTTATGGGGAGCCCATGGTATAGGGCAGGTCTTGTGGGGAGCCCATGGTATAGGGCAGGTCTTATGGGGAGCCCATGGTATAGGGCAGGTCTTGTGGGGAGCCCATGGTATAGGGCAGGTCTTGTGGGGAGCCCATGGTATAGGGTGGGTCTTGTGGGGAGCCCATGGTATAGGGCAGGTCTTGTGGGGAGCCCATGGTATAGGGTGGGTCTTGTGGGGAGCCCATGGTATAGGGCGGGTCTTGTGGGGAGTTTATGGTATACGCTAGGTTTTGTTCCCAGTATACAATTGGTCTCTGTGGGGTGTCCCAGTGTGTGGTTGATCTTGTGGGGTTTCCCAGTATACAGACGGTCTCATGGGGTATTCTTGGTATATGGCAAATCTCATGGGGAGTCTTCAGAATGCAGTGGTTAGTACCAAAGTGGTCCAAGGAAGGACAATCAGTGATCCTATGACCTGGTGATGGACAAACAAGTTCATTGATCCACCAGGAAAATTAAAGCTGAGCCAAAACCAGAGAAAAACTACTGCAGCACAAATTACTCAAAAAGTTTCCACCGGGTACGATAGGAAAATGTCAGAAGAAGAAGATGGGCATCACAGCCAGGATAAAAAAGTATCAAGTATCTCATCTTGCTGTGATGGGGCGGCTGAGCCACAGATTGGTCAGAGTTCCCGTGCTGAATCCTGTTCACCCCCCAAAGAACCTACAATGGGAACATGATTTTCAGAACTGGATCATGCAATAAGCCATTGTGCTTTCTTTTATATTAGGAGGACGGCTGGTGCATTTGCATCCCCAATACCTGGTGATAAGATGGCACCAAGATGCACTATGAGAAGAAGATCAGTCTGCTTGGACAATGTAATTGGGGTAATGTTCTGCTCCGAAACCTTAGGTCCTGGTGTTTGGTAGCAGCTACTTAATTATTGAACAGATCAAGTTCCTTCCTTAAAGAGGATATTCTCAAGTTTTAAAGTGATCTCTTATCAATGGGCTAGCAGATTAATATCTGGCCCCGAGAATCCACCAAACTCAAGAATCGCAAGTCTTCAGAGAATGGAGCGTGGTCGATCCAGTCATCCTTATGGGAATGCTGAAGACCAGCCAAGGACCGAGCTTGGTTATTTCCAGTGACTCCATCAAAAATGAATGCAGAAAAAATCTGGAAGACATGAGCGCAAAAATAGGGTCTTATAAGAATATACCGGGTGGGGGGGGGATCTTTGATCAAATGCGAGAGCTCCCCTTGTACATTTGTGCAAGTCACAACTAACTATAGACGCTAGTATGTCATGGCTGCTTCGACCCCACGTGGAATAGAGGATGACCGTTAGCTACATAGGGATAACTGCTGCATTGCCATGAGGAGGAGACCGTCTCTTCCTCATGGCAGCGTGGCAATCATCAGGAATGAATGGAGCAGTAATGTGTATGTTCAACTACTGCTCCATTCTCTGAAGAGGTTCTGTGGGGGTCCCAACGGTAGGACCCCCAAGCAATCAGGAAGTTATCTCCCATCTTATAGATAGGGGATAACTTTCAAAGTTGAGAATACCATTCTGATGGTAGCAATATTCTCTAATGGCTTTACCTTACTCATGAGGATAATAGTTGATCAGGAATGGTCCATGGAATAGAGGTGATGACTTGTCTTCAAATTTTACCAGCTCTCAATCCAATCGATCATCGGTGGAGTGGGCTTCAAAACCACGTCAGATCCATGGAGATGCAATTTATGCCTCATATAGCCAACAACTCGGGTCAGAGCAGAGTCTGCAGGTATTTATACAGGTATTGATGATGTCTACATAGAGTGCAAGGACCCCATGAGCCACCACCATACAGGGTCTATGCAGGTGACGATTCCCCATGCTTTTGTTTATTGTGTGTTTTGCATTCCACAGAACACAAAAAATAATAATCATCTTTGAAGACACATTTCACAAGAAGCATCTGTTCCTCGCATGATTCTGAACGGAGCACAAGTGAAGGAAGCCGGTATCATTTACTCCACAGGAGGAGATTATGTTGTGGTACTGGAATATAATCTCAGCATTCACTTACTGGGTAAACACCATCTGATCATTTCATTGTCTCCATGTTGAAAATGGCTATAGGTGACCTGTAATTCTGCGGCGTATTGTGCGGATACAGAGCAGATTAATTACAAGCATCAACACTAATCTCATGTGCTTTTGGGGAAAATGTGCCAATATTAGAGAAACAAAAAAATCCAGGAAATTCTCAGACCCCTCGGCTTATCTCCTGCAGAAATTAAGGATGAGGCATGCTGAAATCCAGTATGTCCAATCTCCCAAGAGCATACCCAAACACTCACTTTTAGGTGTATTTTTGCTAATATTTGCCTCTTTTTACATCCAATTTGCAAGCCAAATCTGTCAAAATCAGGATTGTTAGCATGCTGTAATTCCCCCTGTATCTGCAATCAGCGGAGAGTGGCTAAAGTTTGTTACAATTGTATCCAATTCTCTGCGAGGGTAAAAAAAAAAAAAATAGCTAGCTGCACAATGCTACAGTTTGTTACATGAGGCCAATTGTGTAGTAATGGAAACAAAATCCATTATGAAGGCAGATATATATAAACCCCGTACTGGAAATATGGAGAAAGTCTTCATATTTTGCTTCCTTTACAAATCTGTAGTCAATTTCTTGCACTGACATTGCTCTTTGTACCTAATTCTGTTTTCTTCGTCACTTGACATCTTTCTTATTGACAACTTGCTTCTCCCATTTCTGCAGACAGCGGTCACTTCCTACCATCCCTATGAGGTATGGCAATCCCTTTCGTTCATTACATACAGCTGGATATTTCTCTTCTTTCTTAATTTAGAGGGTAAAATACAGATGCAATGTCCTCTCACCTGACTAATCGGCAATGGCAAAAAGAATAAATAAATGGGGTCCAATGGGAGGGAGACAATAGCAGACAGAGGGGCGGCAGGAATAATGATTGGTCAACTGCAAAAAGCCCAAATACGAGTGCATGATCAATATATCCTATGGTTCTTTATAAAGCCACGCTCTACAGTTACCGGCCAGGGTCCCTGCAAGACCATATCACGTAGAGCCGGTCATGCACTTTGGAAAGCAGCTTATCAAATGCTCGTTGTCCACCCCCCAAATGTATGTTTAGCTCATCCAATATCAAACCTGTCCTTTGAGGGAGAGAAGGGAATAAGATACTTTATCGAAAAGATTGGATTTGTTGACATTTAACTATCTGATCCTTCCTTTTGAACAGTTAGGAGACCCTCGTAAACATTAGACAGTCTACCAGTGCCACCAGAATTGCCCGGTCTGGCCAACAAGAATCAATCCATTATCGGATAGCTCCTGGGATCAGATGTGTCACTGTTCTCTTTCTTGGACCTTGTGGATTTTTTTTCATATAGATGTGACCCATGTACTGATTTGGCGTTTTGTGATTTACCTCCCAGTAGCAAGTGCTGGGGATCATTATTGAGTCCGTACTGGCAACCATTCCAGATTCCTGGTGTTGGGTAGTGATGCCAACTGGACTTACAGTCTCTCCCGTCACCTCCCCAGCTAAATCCAACTTTCAAATGCCAGTGTTGTGCCTAAATCAATGGATGCTATGTCATTGGCATTTTGAATTCTAGCCGGGCACCCTTTAGAGGCTGCTTTGTTTGCATCCATCCTTTGGCCCAAAACTTCAGGAGACATGGTGGACCAGCTCCCCACCCTACAGGACCACAGGGGTGCAAGAGAAATCAATGTGAACGTAATTCTACACGCAACACAATCTACAATTTGCTTCATTATTTGACTTTTTACATACAGTGTGTCCACCCATATCCTGTCCACCGCCATTAACTTGAGAACGGTGCCAGCTATAGGCATAGACGTGGTGTCTAGGTATAGTAAAGTAGCCATGCGCTACGCAATGAAACAACCTATAGCGCCACCCGGTGGAAAACAACGGAGTTAGCATTTTTATCTCGAAAACGGAACGAGATAGAGAAAAAAAGTGAATTACAAAGTTGTAGGGCATCATCAATTCAATACGAATCGACACCTTGCATACAGAAATGCTATGTTATGAAAATCATGATCCCCCCTCCCCCCAAACATTGAATGCTGGTCACACATATGGCGCTCATTTAACTTTGATGCTCAAAGTGGCCCCCGTCAGCTGCAATGCACATCTGGCCTCTGCACAGCATACTGTATCTTGCTGCACAATGCGCAATATGGTAGGTGACACGTTTGCACAAGCATCTGTGATACGTCATCGTAGGTCCTGTAATGTTGGTGGAGGGGTCGCATACACCTGCTGTTTGATGTGACCGCACAGAAAGAAGTCCAATGGGGTCAGGTCAGGTGAGCGTGGAGGCCACTCCACACAGCCACCATACCCCATGACTTGTAGGAAGGTCTCCATGAGGTATCGCTTCACGTCCGCAGCCTTGTGAGTTTTACACGTTCTAATCATAGCATTTCTGTATGCAAGGTGTCGATTCGTATTGAATTGATGATGCCCTACAACTTTGTAATTCACTTTTTTCTCTATCTGGTTCCGTTTTCGAGATAAAAATGCTAACTCCGTTGTTTTCCATCAGGTGGCGCTATAGGTGGTTTCATTGCGTAGCGCATGGCTACTTTACTATACCTAGACACCACTTCTATGCCTATAGCTGCCGCCGTTCTCAAGTTAATGGACAGGATATGGGTGGACACATTGTATATCTCAACTTTGACTGATGTGATTTGTCCCTACTCTTACATCAATGTCATAGTCTGTCTCTAATTCAGGTATCTGGAACAATTAACCGCAAGTAGATGAGATGCTGGAGAGCCGAGCCCACCGACTATGTCCACAAATGTATGTTAGGGAAGCTTCTTGGCATTAATGATAAATCTCATCCTGTGTGTGGTATGGAAAATTAACTTTGGTTGGTTCATGTTATATGTATTTTATATTCTATGTCTTGTGTCCACCACACCATATTTCTACAGCTACATGGGAAAGTCACCAGACTGAGCCGAGGAACTCTCCAAGGGTCAGACCTTCATCCTAGTTAAGAGGCAACCCTCCATTGATGGGGTTAGGGGCTTTTCTGCCACTGGTAAGACCCCTCAATCTTGCTCTTACTGCAGAGGACTCTAGCGGATTAGAGAATTGGACCACCGACTCTACCCTTCAGAGAGATACTCAAGAGTCAAGACCATCCTCAACACGTCAGTGGTGCTTCTAGTGGTGGCATCTGAAACATGTAAAAGTAGTCATCAATCTAATGTCTATGGCCTCAAAATTCAGCACTAGGACTTCATGACATTTCTATGATCTTATGAGACCCTCAGACTCTTCTCTGTCCTTATAGGAGGCTGTTAGTAGTAATATAAGCCCCAGTATACCGTTATATAGTACAGAATGGTGCATCGGGCCCAAAAGAGGCAGATTATAACCCAACGACCAATTACCGCAGAAGACTCCAAGCAATTTTCACTATTTTTCCGAATTTGGGTTACCAAGATTTACAGTCCTAGACTAGCAGATTTTTACTGCTCTTTAGAATTGTCCAGCATCAGACAAACGAGTCCTTCTTGGTCCTGCAACTGATGATAATGACCTTCAGCTTGATCTCAAACCATGATGACTTGATGGATAAACGCTCTTTAGTAAGATCGATCTTGTGCAGCCTAGGTAGGTCCACCGGGGTCTTCTCCATTATTTTGATAGGATCTTTTGCTAGGTCTTCTATGCCTAGATAGGTCCACCAAGGTCTTCTCTGCCTAGATATCTCTACCAAGGTTTTCTCTGCTTAGATAGGTCCACCAGGGTCTTCTCTGCCTAGATAGGTCCACCAGGGTCTTCTCTCCCTAGATAGGTCCACCAGGGTCTTCTCTCCCTAGATAGCTCCACCAGGGTCTTCTCTGCATAGATATGTCCACCAGGGTCTTCTCTGCCTAGATCGGTCCACCAGGGTCTTCTCTGCCTAGATCGGTCCATCAGGGTTTTCTCTGCCTAGATAGGTCCACCAGGGTCTTCTCTGCCTAGGTAGGTCCACCAGGGTCTTCTCTGCCTAGATCGGTCCACCAGGGTCTTCTCTGCCTAGGTAGGTCCACCAGGGTCTTCTCTGCCAAGATAGGTCCACCAGGGTCTTCTTTGCCTAGATAGGTCCAACAGGGTCTTCTCTGCCTTGATAGGTCCATCAGGGTCTTCTCTGCCTTGATAGGTCCATCAGGGTCTTCTCTGCCTAGATAGGTCCACCAGGGTCTTCTCTTCCTAGGTCAGTCCACCAGGGTCTTCTCTTCCTAGGTATGTCCACCAGGGTCTTCTCTGCCAAGATAGGTCCACCAGGGTCTTCTTTGCCTAGATAGGTCCAACAGGGTCTTCTCTGCCTTGATAGGTCCATCAGGGTCTTCTCTGCCTTGATAGGTCCATCAGGGTCTTCTCTGCCTTGATAGGTCCATCAGGGTCTTCTCTGCCTAGATAGGTCCACCAGGGTCTTCTCTGCCGTTATCTTGATTGTATCTAGCAATTGGGTTGCTGGTCTTCATCTTCGCCTTGTTCCTTCTATTCTTCCAACCATGATGTCCTTCGCCAATGATACATTACTGCTGACATCTACTGATTGTATCATTCTACCCCGGAGGTGTCCGCTCACCCAAGAACCAGCACTGGAAATCTTTCCTAAAGTGATTACCCGAGTTCCCTCACCCAATATAATAAGTAAAGAAAAGGTAAAAATATAAAAAGGTGGATGATCTGCGGGGGCGGTGTGGGAGGATGGAGCTTCTCCACGGCAGATACAGAGATACATTGTGAAGTTAGGCACTTTTCTTTCAGAAGCAGCGATTTAACAAGCACGCCCACACAACTACGCACAGCAAGACGGAGTCATACAATTATAGCATACAGAAGACGCCGTCTCTCCATCTGATCCTCAAATTATCAGGAATAACAGGTATCAGAGAAGTCACTCCGCCAGCAAGACAGACAGAGGAGGAATGCTGCCGTCAGCACCGCTCCTGCCGCCTCACAGAGCGGCACGCTCCCAACTAAAGCTGTCATCTCTCATGACATTTCCTCCACCAATTCAATCATTTCAATCTTTCATGCAGCCTTATTGGTTTTGCAGTCTATGCCCTATGCTTAGAAGTGGGTGAGGTTAAAGTAACTCGGGGGTGTGCTAGTCTGTCACCTGGAGGAGCACAAACATTGAACAAAATGGAAAATATGTGCCGCAGTTACTAGATTTCAGCTCTGCAGGAAATGACACCAGCTTTCCTTGGAGTATTCATATCAACGATAAACATTTGCTGATTAAGAAAATGGTTAAAGGAGTCTCCTGACGAGACTGAGGCTATGAAGAGTGTATATGGAGCTGTCACGAACCGGGCCACGGAGTCACGCAGATGTCTCTGGCAATCTGTTATGGAACCGCACCTCGCAGCCCCACCATGACTTCTGTAATACGTTAGAGCCACGCGATACGACCTCGTCACTTCCGCCAACACGCGACGTTCCACGTCCCCAAGGGGTGTGTAAGGTCCAATCCGTTTTTTGTGAACCTACATACCCCCCATCTGGTGACCTATGACTGGGCTGCACACGGGTGTGCCTTTAGTTTCCAGAGAGTTATGAATTTCCAGTTTTCCCCATATCTCTGCCTCTGAACGTCTCACAAGGAAGATATGACCATCATTTTTCTAGTTATGAGTTGATGTATCCATAGTTATGAAACATGATAGGTCTGTGGGCTTCCCTTGGAGAGTTATTCATTTTGAGCTGATCCACACGTCGCACTATTAACACTAGAAGTCCCAGGAATTTCGAGCTCCATAGGGTTCCAATGGTAGCAATGTTAAATGACCCCTCTCTGGGACTTCTAGTGTTAATAGAAAATGTGTGATGTCCGTCTCGTCGTTGTGAAGCCAGAAACATACCTGCGCTAAATGTGGAAGTGAAGCGCTCCCCAATATTGTAATTCTTACACTTCAGCCTCAAAGTCTAGGATTCTTGTTTGAAGCTGGTAGTAAAACTTGTAGATGCCCACTAATCTGCCTGGCTGAATACTCTTGACAGCAGGGGAGCTGCTCTGGCTTCCATAGTCTTGATTGGATTAGTCACCTGGCCATTTGCTGACCAGATTTGGGGAATTCCTGGCTGCAGGGCAGGGTGTGTGGAAATAAATAGCAGTGACAGCTGACTGACCTATGCAAGTCATATTCCTCATCATTTTCCTCACAGAGTAGTGGTCCACTGTGTGACACTGCCAGAAAGCGCCAAGTTCTGCCATACACTATTTTGGATAAATCCAATGGAAAAATTAAAAGCTCAATTTGTCTCACGCAGAAGATATGACCATCATTTTTCTAGTTATGATTTGATCTATCCATATATATGAAACATGATAGGTCTGTGGGCTTCCCATAGAGTTATTAATTTTGATCTGATTCGCAAGCCACAATATTAATAGAAAATATGTGTGACGCCCGTCTCGTCGTCATAAAGCCGGAAATATACCTTGATTGGATTTGTCACCTGGCCATTTGCCGACCAAATCTGGGGAATTGCTAAATGAACAGCGACAGCTAACCAACCAACCCATCAATGTCCTAGTCCTCATCACGGTGTAACACTGTCGGAACCCGCCAAGCTCTGCCATAGACTATTTTGGATAAATCCAATGGAAAAATAAAAAGCTCAATTTGTAATTATTTTTGGAAATTTCATAAATTAAAACAAATCCTAAACCCACGTCCACGGTGACAGACGCCGGTATTTAAACATCCTCTATTTTTCCAATATCACACGTTCTGCCGCCTGTATTCTGATTACTTTATGCCTAGAAACTTCTAAACTAGAACAAAAAAACCTCTAAACTTTTTTTTTTTCTTTTTTTAATTTCCATGGAGTCATTTTCCCATCTGTGATTTAGTTCTCCCAACTTTTACCCACCTTGATGGATCACCTTTGTTCGCCAGGCAAGTAATACATTTAGCAGTGGTCATAAAGTAAAGGAGCGGCGAGATCGCATCATTCACGGCCCGAAACCTGCTTAAATAATGACACATTCCGGCAAGACATAAAGCTTGTGCGCCACCGCCGGCCGGCCGATTCCTGCGCTTTCTACAAGTGACTGATTAGTCTGCTCTTTGTCATGCAGAAGGGCTAGATGCACATAATCTCCCCGGCCTATTGATCTAGAGGACGATACTTGGCGGTTTCTCTCCGGGGAATTATTTTATCTCTATAATATGACATCGGCTTACTGTCTGCTCTTCCTTACTTCCGTAACATCTGTGTTTTGGCTTTACCGCACCTTGAACTTGGACAGACACAGACAAGTCTTTGTTCTCTGGAAACCTGAGATTTGAAGGGCAAAAACAAAGTCTTTGACTAAAAGTCAATGGGTTTTCTTGAGAAAGTCTACATGGCATAAATAAACACAAGGTTCGGATTGGAGGCAGAGTCAGCATGTATTCAGCTGCAGCCACATATCAACGCTTTTTTTTATTTGTACAGTTAATACCGCATGCAACATCTCTCTTAATGGGAAATTCTGGCTCTGCGGTTTCTGTATTTCCTATATGCTACTATTCAATGCCTAAATTGTAAATAATATTGCCATACAATCATACAGTATCCATATAATATAGCTATGTGCCAAAACACTATTGTCATACAGCATTTATTATTATTTCTAGCAGCCTTTAGCTCAATCTCAAGCCATGGTGACTTGATGGATGAATGTTCTGTAGGAAGATCGATCTTGTGAGGCCTAGATGGATCCACCAGGGTCTTCTCCACCTAGATAGGTCCACCAAGGTCCTCTCCACCTAGATAGCTCCACCAGGGTCTTCTCTGCCTAGATAGGTCCACCAGGGTCTTCTCTGCCTAGATAGCTCCACCAGGATCTTCTCTGCCTAGATAGCTCCACCAGGGTCTTCTCTGCCTAGATAGGTCCACCAGGGTCTTCTCTGCCTAGATAGCTCCACCAGGGTCTTCTCTGCCTAGATAGCTCCACCAGGGTCTTCTCTGCCTAGATAGCTCCACCAGGGTCTTCTCTGCCTAGATAGCTCCACCAGGATCTTCTCTGCCTAGATAGCTCTACCAGAGTCTTCTCTGTCTAGATAGCTCCACCAGGGCCTTCTCTGCTTAGATAGCTCTACCAGGGTCTTCTCTGCCTAGATGGGTCCACCAGGGTCTTCTCTGCCTAGATGGGTCCACCAGGGTCCTCTCTGCCTACATATCTCCAGCAGGGTCTTCCTGCCTAGATAGCTCCACCAGGGTTTTCTCTGCCTAGATAGCTCCACCAGGGTCTTCTCTGCCTAGATAGCCCCACCAAGGTCTTCTCCACCTAGATAAGTCCACCAAGGTCTTCTCTGCCTAGATAGCTCTACCAGAGTCTTCTCTGTCTAGATAGCTCCACCAGGGCCTTCTCTGCTTAGATAGCTCTACCAGGGTCTTCTCTGCCTAGATGGATCCACCAGGGTCTTCTCTGCCTACATATCTCCAGCAGGGTCTTCCTGCCTAGACAGCTCCACCAGGGTTTTCTCTGCTTTTATCTTGATTGTATCAAGCCATCAGGTTGCTGGTCTTCCTCTTTGCCTTGTTCATTCTATTTTTGAGACATATGATGTCCTTCTCCAGTGATAGCACTGGGCTGGACTCGATCATCCAAGTATAATGGAAGTTGATGGGAATCTTGAATATTTTTCTTGACGTCTTGGAAAAGTGCACAAGTTCCCCATTGACTTCTATTATACTGGTTACTCGAGTCGCACCCATCAGCATCCAACTGCTCATTACGAGTACTCGAGCACCCGAGCATGGTAGTGCCCGCTCATCACTAGTTACCAGTACAGCGCACCTGGGCATGGTAGTGCCCGCTCATCACTAGTTACCAGTACTGAGCACCCGAGCATGGTAGTGCCCACTCATCACTAGTTACGAGTACTGAGCACCTGAGCATGGTAGTGCCCTCTCATCACTAGTTACCAGTACTGAGCACCCGAGCATGGTAGTGCCCGCTCATCACTAGTTACCAGTACAGAGCACCCGAGCATGGTAGTGCCCGCTCATCACTAGTTACAAGTACAGAGCACCCGAGCTTGGTAGTGCTCACTCATCACTAGTTACCAGTACTGAGCACCTGAGCATGGTAGTGCCCTCTCATCACTAGTTACCAGTACAGAGCACCCGAGCATGGTAGTGCCCACTCATCACTAGTTACCAGTACTGAGCACCTGAGCATGGTAGTGCCCGCTCATCACTAGTTACCAGTACAGAGCACCCGAGCATGGTAGTGCCCACTCATCACTAGTTACCAGTACTGAGCACCTGAGCATGGTAGTGCCCACTCATCACTAGTTACCAGTACTGAGCACCTGAGCATGGTAGTACCCGCTCATCACTAGTTCCGAGTACTGAGCACCTGAGCATGGTAGTGCCCGCTCACCGCTAGTTACGTGTACTGAGCACCCAAGCATGGTAGTGCCCGCTCATCACTAGTTACCAGTACTGAGCACCCGAGCATGGTAGTGCCCGCTCATCACTAGTTACCAGTACTGAGCACCCGAGCATGGTAGTGCCCGCTCATCACTAGTTACCAGTACTGAGCACCCGAGCATGTTAGTGCCCGCTCATCACTAGTTACCAGTACTGAGCACCCGAGCATGGTAGTGCCCGCTCATCACTAGTTACCAGTACCGAGCACCCGAGCATGGTAGTGCCCGCTCATCACTAGTTACCAGTACAGAGCACCTGAGCATTGTAGTGCTCGCTCATCACTAGTTACCAGTACTGAGCACCTGAGCATGGTAGTGCCCGCTCATCACTAGTTACCAGTACTGAGCACCCGAGCATGTTAGTGCCCGCTCATCACTAGTTACCAGTACTGAGCACCCGAGGATGGTAGTGCCCGCTCATCACTAGTTACCAGTACCGAGCACCCGAGCATGGTAGTGCCCGCTCATCACTAGTTACCAGTACCGAGCACCTGAGCATGGTAGTGCCCGCTCATCACTAGTTACCAGTACAGAGCACCTGAGCATGGTAGTGCCCGCTCATCACTAGTTACCAGTACAGAGCACCTGAGCATGGTAGTGTCCGCTCATCACTAATTATGAGTACTGAGCACTAAGGACCCCGTATCGCCCCTGTGAAAATAGTAGAAGGCAGACAAACCTCTCCGACCTTTCCTTATTATGGCTGTAAACGAGGCAGCTTTAATATTGTCAGTGCAAACAACAGACTAATGAATTTTACCATTAATCTGTCCAGGATCTAGAAGGGTCTTCTCATAAAGTCACGTCTTGGGGTTATCTTGGTTATTAGAGATTTTACGACATCGTATTTAAAAATAGGGAGATAAATAAAATCCCGCAACAGAAAAATAAACCGTAATAGAGACGCTGTGTTACCGCAATGCATCCAGCTCGAGGCGTACGGTGAAAACGAACACTAATTAATCACTTTAACGACATATCGAGAGGAAAGAAAAGTGAAAATAGAAATGACGGAATGACTCATCGGGATCTGGAAATAGAACAGCAGCTGCCATCATTAAACCTCTCTAATGAGAAGAGGATCGGGACCATCGGGGAATCGGAGCCGACACGGGTCTGAAGAGCGGCACAATACGACCGTGCAGGAGACCCACAGACCAATGGTATGGAGGATGGAGAATGTGTACTATAAGATTCCCCGAAACGTCAACATGGTTTGCTGTTACGACCTGGGTGCCCCAAAGCTCTACAGTAGGAAGCTCTCCGGATACCCATCAATGGGTTCCTGCCACCATTCAGCCCCCCCGACCTAAGAAACGTCAGAGTCCAAGGACTAAAAATTACTTATTGGTTGGAGTTTGTATTTTTCTCTTTGCATTGTAACTTTGCATAGATGACCATCCCGAACAGGACTGGACTCCCCTGAGGACACCCTCATGAGGGCGAAACATTTCCTAACTATTTCTGGGATTGAGCCTTTTCTTGTCCATTGCTGAATTGGGAATTATTTAGATATTATTTGCAGATTAAACATTTTATTTCCTCTTTGCTTAAAGGGCTTGTCCACTTTTGGGACTTATTTTTTCACTTACTCTAGCTGGATTACATTAAAAAATGTTTCACAGTTTTTGCTTTTGCAGGCTCTTTCCACTTTGATGTTGTCAGTGTCCATAAATCAGCTGATAGGCAAGTTTCTAACTCTTTACAATTTAGATTATTGATTTTTGTTCCTGAAGAAGGAGTCATAGGACTGCGAAACGCGTCGAACAATAAAATCAAATATCCTAATCCCCATTGAGCAGCGCGGATTAACCCTTTTCTTCCATCATCTCCAATGCTAACTCTTTAGTTTGGCTTTTGTAGCTTCTATCCAACGATCAGAATGAGCTCACTGACTGATTCTCAGATATCTCGTTCTGCGGCCTGCAGGGCAACACTGAGGCTAGAGAAGCCAAACCATGCAACATATTTATATTTTTCACAAAAAAAAATATATTTAGCCCCAAGTACAAATATTTAAGTGAAAAAAGACCCTAAATGTTGACACCCCCCCTCTTCTGCTCGTCCAGTATGAACTGCGCTCTTGTAATCCTCCATAGTCAGGGCGCGATACCTCTTCTATATTCATGTTTTTTCCAAGTCCAGTCCAGCCGTCAATTACCATATGTCAGAAAATAAGAAGCCGAGCCATTCAAAGAGTGACGGAGGCTGAATACAGACGTGGTCCTTCAATATTGGGGGATGGTAAGAACTGTATTACTGGGGATACGGTCTCCCTCAGTGGTCCTAGACCCCCGCTCGTGTATTTAACTATTAAAATCTGCTCTGGTCTCAAGGGCAGGAGGTTTAATTCTATAGTTTACTGTGTGATACCTAGTGGCTGGTCTCCAAGACAATGAGTAAGCGCTTACAAGCTCTTTGCTTTTCAGCCTGCAAGAGTTGCTCTGGAGCTGTTTGGATGTGGCCAGCCCTACTCCCATGTTGGCTCTTATAGCTCATTGTTCGGGCTAGAGGTGGAACCATACCGCCGTCCCAGACTGTCAATCTGTACCAGATCGTCACCTCCAGGGAAACAAAGCTGGAAGGCAGGGGGGTGTTGTGCTCCTGAAGAAAGCCCCTTTAAAGAGGTTATCCAGGATGGTAAAAAAAGGATCTGCATGACTCCTATAAACTGCGCCACTCGTCTGTGGACGGCATTAGTTAAAGGGAATCGGTCACCAGGTTTTTGCTATCTAATCTGAGAGCATCATGTTGTAGGAGCAGAGAGCCTGATTTCAGGGCTGTATCACTTACTAGGCTGTGTGCTGTAGTTTCAATACAATCAGTGATTTATCAGGAAAAGCTTATCACTACAGGACTAGGTCTCATGTGCCAGGCAGACAAGCTAATCTATGTAACCACGCCCCCACTTGCTGATTGGCAGCTTACTGACAGTGCACACAGGAAGCTGCCAATCAGGGGTGTTGGAGGGGTTATACTCAGCTTTTGCTATGTAATCTGAGAACATCATGTTGTAGGAGCAGAGAGCTTGATTTCAGGGATGGTTCACTTACTATGCTGTGTGCTGTAGTTTCAATACAATCAATCAGTGTTTTATCAGCAGGAGCTTATCACTACAAAACTAGGTCGGATGTGCCAGACAATCCAGCTAATCTGTGTAACCACGCCCCTATCTTCTGATTGGTAGCTTGTTGACAGTGCACACAGGAAGCTGCCAATCAGGGGTGTTGGAGGGGTTATACTCAGCTTTTGCTACGTAATCTGAGAACATCATGTTGTAGGAGCAGAGAGCCTGATTTCAAGGATGGTTTACTTACTAGACTGTGTGCTGTAGTTTCAATACAATCAGTGTTTTATCAGCAGGAGCTTATCACTACAGGACTAAATCGGATGTGCCAGACAGTCCAGCTAATCTGTCTAACCACGCCCCTATCTTCTGATTGGTAGCTTGTTGACAGTGCACACAGGAAGCTACCAATCAGGGATGTTGGAGGAGTTATACTCAGCTTTTGCTACGTAATCTGAGAACATCATGTTGTAGGAGCAGAGAGCCTGATTTCAGGGTTGTATCACTTACTAGGCTGTGTGCTGTAGTTTCAATACAATCAGTGATTTATCAGGAAGAGCTTATCACTACAGGACTAGGTCTCTTGCCCAGGCAGACAAGCTAATCTGTGTAACCACGCCCCCACTTGCTGATTGGCAGCTTACTGACAGTGCACACAGGAAGCTGCCAATCAGGGGTGTGGGCGGGGTTATACACAGCACAGTACTGTGACCACTGCTACATCTACAGCAGAGAAAACAGGGATTGTAACAAAACTGCACCAAGCAGGAATCAGGCTCCCTGGGAAAACCTGCTGACAGATTCCCTTTAAATGCTGCAATATACCAGCTTACTTTTATAACCCTGAACTATCACTTTAAAGATAACACAATGTATATACAATATAAAGCTCTTTCTATGTACAAGGTGTAGAAAACATGACGGAGACCCAGAGAATAGACCATGGTCACTCATGCCTAAAGTGTCTACAGTGATGTTGTGTTTGCTGGCAGGTACCATGTCCCAGAGACCCCGCGCCCTCTGCCCTCGCTGACAGCTCCGCAGTGATTAGATGGGGGCTGCTTTTAGGTTTCTGCCTTCGGATGAACTCGAGCAGAAAGCCAGAAACTCATTTGAAATCCTGACCTGACGGGCTAAGGGTTGTGCAAGAAAATAATATTAAACTGTACTTGGTTGGGAGCGGAGAGGACCTCGGGGGGGGGGGGGGGTGATTCCCTGCACCAGAGGCGGAATTATTCCTCTTAATAAACCATCCAAAAATAACAAAAAGTCACCAGGTTTGGTCAAACAAAACAAACATCGCAAATGCAAAAAAAAAAATAAAAATAAATTATGAAATTCACATAAAAGATCTAAAAAGAATCATCTAAACAGATCGTGTACTAATAACGCTCGCCCTCATCGGTCACGTATCGGCCCCATGTTTTCCTATTGTTCTAGAGGTACAAATAAAACATAAACCCATGGTTGGAGGGTCACACTCTGCCGGCACTGGGGAAATTAAACCACACACGCTTTCGGAAAAATGGAAATTTTTCAGTAGCTGAAAAGTTGATGAACCCCGGAAAGGTGCAAATAAAAAATTCATTACTCTGTAAGACGCCACTGCCATCAAGTAAGATCTGATATAACAGCAGTCTCTAGCAGGCAACGGGGATGTGAATTTTGCAACTGATTGGTCGATATGGATTTATTTGACATGAAATCGATGGGTTGTTTTGCAACATTTATTAACAGGGAATCTGCAAGTCTCATGGTGTTATCGTTACCATAATCCACATGAGGTCCCACTATGATTCCCGCTCTGCTACATCTGAATCACAGCGCGCGATCATGGAACATGACTGCCCGCTGTGGACTTCAGGCAGAGACTGAGCAACGATGAGCAGTGACGTCACTCAGGTTAGTTGCAGTTTGCACCCTTTATTTCCAGGGGACCCAGCATCATGAAACATGATCGCCCATTGGGGACTTCAGGCAGAGACTGATCAGCCATGACGTCACTCAGGTTAAGCGGGCTTTACACGCTACGATATATCTAACGAGATGTCGGCGGGGTCACGTTGTAAATGACGCACATCCGGCATCGTTAGTGATATCGTAGTGTGTAACAGCGGTGAATGAGCAGAAAAACTCACCTTCTCATTCATCACTGACACGTCGCTCATTTTCTAAAAATCGAACGTCAGGTTGTTCATCGTTCCCGAGGCAGCACACATCGCTCCGTGTGACACCCCGGGAACGATGAACACAGCTTACCTGCGTCTCGCCGGCTATGCGGAAGGAAGGAGGTGGGCGGGATGTTTACGTCCCACTCTTCTCCAACCCTCCGCTTCTATTGGCCGACCACTGTGTGACGTCGCTGTGACGCCAAACGTCCCTCCCCCTTCAGGAAGTCGATGTTCGACGCCCACAGCGAGGTCGTTTGGAAGGTAAGTACGTGTGATGGGAGGTTACAGGATTGTGCGACACAGGCAAGAAATTGCCCGTGCTGCACAAACTATGGGGGTGGGTGCGATTGCAAATGCGATCGCACGACATATTGCTGCGTGTAAAGCAGCCTTAAGTTGCAGTTTGCATCATCTATTTCCAGGGGATCCAGCATCATGGAACATGACCGCCTGCTTTGGACTTCATGCAGAGACTGAGCAGCGATGAGCAGTGACGTCACTCAGGTTGGTGTGGTCACATCTGGAGGTTCCCATGGTCCTACACCTGACCACAGGTAACCTGACCTCAGCGGACCTCAGTGATCTCAGTGACTTTACCTCAGGTGAGGTCACTGAAGTCAAGTTCCCTGCGGTCACAGGTGGAGGGCTGTGCAAACCTTCAGCTGTGGCTGCAACAAATCTGAGTGACATCAACGCTCATCGCTACTCAGCCTCTGCCTGAAGTCCACAGCGGGCATTCCTGTTCCATGATGCTGGATCCCCTGGAAATAGAGGGTGCAAACTGCAACTAACCTGAGTGATGTCACCGCACATCATTGTTCAGTTTCTGACTGAAGTCCACAGCCAGCGGTCATGTTTCATGATGTTGGATCTCCTGGAAATAGAGGGTGTAAACTGCAACCAACCTGAGTGATGTCACTGCTCATCATTGCTCAGTCTCTGCCTGAAGTCCACAGCGGGCAGTTATGTTCCATGATGCTGCATTCCCTGGAAATAGAGGGTGCAAACTGCAACTAACCTGAGTGACGTCACCGGTCATTGCTGTTCAGCCTGTGCCTGAAGTCCACAGTGGGAGGTCATATTTCATGATGCTGGATCCCCTGGAAATAAAGGGTGCAAACTGCAACTAACCTGAGTGATGTCACTGCTCCTCACTGCTCAGTCTCTGCCTGAAGTCCACAGCAAGCGGTCATGTTCCATGACTGCACGCTGTAACTTCAGTTGTAGCAGAGCTGGAATTGTCGTGGGACCTCATGTGGATTATGTCAGACCTGCAGGGGTGTTTTGGGGGTTAATACAGTGGTGAAAGAGGGTGGTTTTTTTGTATTTTATTTCAAATAAAGGATTTTCTTTTTGGTGTTACTGTACGATACAGACATGGTCTATGATTGAAAGCATGAGACACGCTGTCACTCAGCATGGGGGCGCTGTCTGTCTGCAACCAATCACAGATGCTGGTGGTCAGGGGAAACAGTGCATATGCATGAAGAATAATATGCAGCCCCAGAAGTAAAATGAACGGACCGGGAAGCAGTTACAGCTGCACCTGAGACTCGGTAACTACAGTGCGCTCCAAGTGCCCGATCCAGATCAATACCCGGAATCCCCTGAGAATTCCGGGTCCGGAACTCGAGTACCTTTGAACCCACGCGGGTCCGGACCTTTACAGTCCGGTTCCGCCCATTGATAGAAATAATCCTAGAAAAAACTATGAGATCCGTTCTGGCATCGGCAACCGCTAGCGTTTTATTAGACGGAAAAGACAGTAGATGCTGCACATTTGGAAGCAAGGCGCTCCGTTGCATCGAAAAAAGCATGTTTCCGTCAGAAAGAACCCCAAAAATGTGATAATCCCGACAGTTACACGGAAATATTCATCAGACAAGGATAGAAATGCACCTTTATTCCTGATGAAGGAGCACAGCGTGCCGTATCCATCACCGGGGCTCGGCGTTCTGGACATAATGATGTGTGCCAGCGCTAAATCAGTGGCCCTGTCACCGCCGTGCTAATATTTACATCATAATAATAACAGCGCGGCACAATCACTTAGCCTCTTTTCCAATTCATTTGGAGTCAATTATTCGCTGGCACATGGAGGAACGAGGCTTTGCTGTGATACTTGAATGCCTTTAATTAATCCCCGTTTCACATGCAGAAGGCTGATAAATGAAAGGCGGCCTGCAATCCGAGAGCTGGGGGAAATGGCCTGATATTATGGGTGCTTGTGATGATTGACACGTGCATTCATTACCAGCAGCGGCACTCTATCTCTTCGCTTATCCCCACTTCCAATTAGGGCTGCGCGGCTCCAAGGAAGCGGCAAGTTTTAGGAGAAGTTTTCTTTCTACTTTATTTTTTTTTTTTCCAAACGGAATTTCAGATGTCCCTTTTGGTGCCGGAGACGTAGATAAAAGCACCTGTTGCTGCATATTTTTTTAATGCTTTCATATATAGAAGAGAGAGGACGGTCCGCGCAGGAACATTAAGGAAGAAATATGGCGCATATGTATCAGGAGGCAAAGCCGAAATATTCTCATCAGGGAAGGAAAAAGGGTAATTGGAATTAAATGTCAAGATGCTGCTTATCTCAGCCCGGGTGTCTCTCGGTTATAGTTTCCAGGTTACTTTATGGGATTTTCAGCCACTTGACGCAGAAGACGACGGGATGGAAATATCTGCATCGTGAAGTGCACAGGGATAAGAGCTGAATTACAGCACATCCATTTCTGGCATATGAGACAGTGGAGACAGATTTTCAGCAAATCGTCAATATACCGACTGCGCAGATACAGTATGGTGCATTAGCAAACTAGCGGACAACCGGAGGTTGGAAGATTTAACAATAATATATCAGTATAAAATAAATATTTGCTGCCATTTTCAATCAGAATTTGCAACAAATTTATAGCAAAATGTGAAAAGCTGCCATGCATGTGTGAACTGACCCTTATTATGTGATGCAGAGGTGTCCAACCGTTGAGACCAACAATCACAGGCGTAACTTGAAGCCCCTGGGCCCCAATTATTTAGTACTGGTCTTTTCATATAGGCCAAAAAGACTTTTTGGGCTCCCTAGGCTCCAGGGCCCCTGTGCGATTGCAACCCCTGCACCCATTGTGATTATGCCCCTGCCCACGGCAATCCCAAAATCATGGATATGGAACCACAGGAACAACGCTCTGCAGCACAGACTGCACTTTCCTATATGTTGAACCACCGCAAAACACATACACTACGAAGCCATGGCGTATCTGGGGAGTGGTGGTGGTTGGGGGGAAGTGGCTGTTGGTATTTGCACTTGGTGCAGCCGGCAGGTATCAATGATGATCAATAATTTATTCAGGCTCACAGCATAGGGCAGATATTTTTATTCAGGATCACTAGAATAACTCACTATTTTTAAGGGTATCATGCCGGGATGTGATGCAAATGACCGGAGAAGATGGAAGTCTGCAGAGACGAGCTGTTGATGTGAAAAGTCATCATGGCGTCTGGATAAGATGAATAATAGCGAATAAATCCAATCAGAGATAAGGTAATCTATAAGATACCTGGATGTAAATAATATTTGCGATATGGACTAATGCTCATCAGTATTGTGGTTCTTCTATGGTCTGCTGTCTGCTGATGACTGATAGCAACAACTCTCAGTATTTCCTTACCAATGTTAAGGACATACTGGGAGTTGTAAATTCATGTGATACAAATGTATATGGGGTTGACATGACATTACAATTGATATACCATGTACTGCTGGTGGTCCTGTGATGTATTCCTGTACTGATGGTAGCCCTGGTGATTTATTCCTGTACTGCTAGTTGTCCAGGTAATGTTTTCCTGTCCGGAGTGTCCTTTTTGTGATATACTCCTGTACTGATGAGTGTTTTGATACTGTGTTTCTGTACTGATGGGGATTGTGATGCTTTCTTTCTACTCATGGGGTTTCTAGTGATGTATTTTAGTACGACTAGGAGTTCTGGTGATGTATCTTTGTACTGATAAGGGTTGTGATGCTGTATTTCTGTAATGATGAGAGTTCTAGTGATGGTGATGTATTTTTGTACTGCTGGTGGTTCTGGCGATTTATTTTTGTATTTATGAGGGTTGTGATGCTATCTGTACTGGTGGGGGTTCTAATGATCTATTTCTGTACCTCTGGTGGTTCTGGTCATGTATTCCTGAGCTGCAATTTGTTCTGATTCTATACACATGTAACAATCCATACTTTGTAAGATTATGTGATACATATTTATGTTAATAAAGTGTTGCAAAGTAGGACAAGTTACAGGTTACAAGGTTTTAATTTATGTAAAGAGCATTAAAGGGGTTTTCCAAGCCTGTGATGAGTCTGCAGTTATTCCCTGTGACTGCGGACTTCTGAATTCACACTGCACAATGTCAGGATTCTCTGGTGTGGGTGGGAGTTCAAAAAAATGCAAATATGTGATTTACATACATGCAGTCACGTGCCGACTAGACTAGAATTGAGGAAGGCAGGACAAGTCTAGTTGGAATGTGTCCAAAAGTATACAAATCGCATAATTGTGCTCTCATGATTGTCCACTCTTGCCACTGGCATGGGAGAATCCTAAATGTTTGCAGGGTGCGCGCTGTGAGAATTCAGACGTCTGCAGTCACCTAGAGCGACTACAGACTTTTATGACAATCGTGATCAAGCCCTTTAATTATAAAAATAGGCGCTGAAGCATGGTGTCAGGTTTCCAGGTTTTCCAGTTCTCTTTTGAATGAGCTTGCCCTCAGTTAACATGGAGTTTAAGGTTCTGTTGCCCTACTTCCTGTCCAGCTGCTTAAAAGGCCGCCTCTCAGCCCAGTCCAGTGCCTGAGTATACTGCTTGCTGTGTGCTCCTGCTTTGCTGTTTCTACTTCCTGATTGCCTTGGATTCTCCTGAAACTCTACCGACCGACTCTGGACCATACCCGGTTTTCTTCAAGCTGTGCCCGGACTCCGTCTGCCGTCTTTGATCAGCACTCTGCCCGGTTCGTAACCACTCTGGACAATCATCCCGTACGGACACTCCTGGACTATACCACTTGCCCCTTGTGTACCGGCTGCCGCACATTTAGGCCTTCCGGGGTTGATTGCCGGACAGTCCCTGTACAGGGGTTCGCTCTGGTGGTCTCCCTGGGGGAGTCCGGTGCGTGGCCCCGGGAATCCCCTTCGCTCCGTTTTGTGTGTTGTTTTACTGTGTTTATTCCCGTTGTGTATCTACCGTGGTGACATATTATATAACATCTTGTACCAAGAACTCGTCTCTGTTGTCATTGCCCTAACGCAATCGAAATCCTCAGAACATACAATAGTATTACATTATACTCAGGCCATAAGAGGATTTCGCTGGGGCAATGACTGAGACACGAGTAGATCAGCTCTTTTCTATGATTAACTCCTTGCAGCAGGAGATGGAGGCGGTGCAGACTAAACTTAGAGATGTGGAGACACAGCTGGGCCATGATCACCAGGTACTGGGTCCGGCTATTCAGGATTTGCAAGTCAGAGTGGAGGCTCAGGAAGCCGTCCCCACTACGTCCGTATCAGCTGCCGGTATGCCTAGGTTACCCCCATTCCGTTTCAATGGTGATCGTAGTCAGTTTCGTGGATTTGTTAACCAGTGTATACTGTTTTTTGATGTACATGCTGAATATTACCGTTCTGACCGGTCCAAAGTGTTATGTATAATTATGTTATTAACCTCACGAGCACTGGCTTGGGCTAATCCTATGATAGAGAATCGGGACATCCGTTTAAATCACCTGGATGACTTTCTGAACGCAATGGCGCAAATGTTTGATGATCCGAATCGCCGTGCTACCGCTGAATCGGCTCTCCTTTCCTTACGTCAGGGAAAGCGTTCTGTCGTTGAATACACCACTGAGTTCAAGAGGTTAGTGGTAGACACCGACTGGGGAAACAATGCATTATTGTCTGTATTCAGAAAAGGTTTGTCCGGTACCATCAAGGACGAGTTAGCTCGTTCCGAATCTCCAGGGGATTTTGAACTGTTTCTCCAGCACTGTGTGCGTATTGATACCCGCTTGACGGAGCGTAGACAGTAAAAATGGGCAGCTGTAAACCGTGTAAACAACTTTGCGTTTCCTTCTAGAGAACCCGCTCTCAGGACACCACGGGAGGCCGAGGACGTTCCTATGCAAGTGGACTCTCTGCAAAAGCGAGAGACCAACGAACGTCGCGAACACCGGCTCCGTGAGCGTTTGTGTTTCTATTGCGGTCAATCGGATCATTTCTTGATCGACTGCCCGAAACGTCCGAATCGCCCAAATAAGGTATTGGCAGCCATGGCAGAGTGTCACAACACGGACGCAGAGTCCGATATCTCTGAGGCAAGTGGGCACTTGGATGCGGTATTTCCCTTGACTGTAATGTCAACCTCACCGAAGGACTCAGAAGGGAAATATACCCATTGCTCGCTCCCCATTCAGATCCGGTGGGAGGGGCATCTAATTCCTACCTCTGCAATGATAGATTCTGGGGCAGGGGGAAATTTCATGGACTCCTCTTTTGCCAGGAAACACGGTATCCGGACTCAGCAAAGATCCTCACCGGTTACCATGGAGACGGTAGACGGATCTCCGTTAAGCTCTGGACCAGTGGATCGGGAAACAGTACCGCTAGAATGCGTGATGAAGCCAGGTCAGCAGGAGACCCTTGTTTTCATGATAATTTCTTCTCCTCATTTTCCGATTATTTTAGGTATTCCGTGGCTACGGTCTACGAATCCGGTCATCGATTGGGAAACTAAGGAAATAACCTTCCCACCGCAGAGTGGTCCGACCATTAGTCCAACTGTTCCGGTTCCAGTAACACCGAATGCGGAGGGCACTGTACAGGTACCTGTTCTACCCCCGGTTTATGATGACTTTGCTGACATATGCGACAAAAGAAAAGCCGATCGGCTTCCCCCGCATAGACCGTATGATTGCCCCATAGACTTACTTCCAGGGGCGGAGATTCCGTTTGGCCATGTCTACCCGTTGGCGGCACCTGAGCTAGAAGCACTAAAAGAATACATTGATGAGAGCCTAGCCAAGGGATTTATTCGCCCGTCTACCTCACCAGCAGGGGCACCCATCTTTTTCGTGAAAAAGAAAGAGGGGACTCTGAGACCCTGTATTGACTACCGGGAACTGAATAAAATAACCATCCGGAACCGGTATCCGTTACCGTTGATTCCTGAGCTATTGGAGAGGGTCCAACAGGCAAAAATATTCACCAAATTGGATCTCCGTGGGGCATATAATCTACTTCGCATACGTCCCGGAGACGAGTGGAAGACCGCGTTCCGATGTCGGTATGGACATTTTGAGTACCTAGTGATGCCTTTTGGACTTTGTAACGCTCCCGCGGCTTTCCAACATCTAGTTAACGATATTTTTAGGGATATCATGGACCAATTCATGGTGATTTATCTGGACGATATCCTAATCTTTTCTGATTCCTTACAGGAACACCAGGAGCACGTCAAGACCGTACTTACCCGGCTGAGGGAAAATCACCTGTACATTAAACTGGAGAAATGCGAATTCCATTGCTCACAGATACAATTCTTAGGGTATGTCATCTCTCCTCAGGGACTGAACATGGAGTCTGGCAAGATACAAGCAATTCTGGACTGGCCGGAACCGGGTAACGTCAAAGAGGTACAACGCTTTGTCGGTTTTGCCAACTTTTACCGACGTTTTATCCGTAATTTTTCAGAAATCGTTCGTCCCATCACTCTGTTAACCAAGAAAGGACAGAAGTTTGTGTGGTCCGCCCAGGCCCAGGAAGCCTTCCATCGTCTCAAGGTTTGTTTTACCTCAGCGCCTATATTGGTACATCCGAATCCCGCACTTCCCTTTATCGTGGAAGTCGACGCTTCCGACTACGCATTAGGGGCCATCCTTTCTCAAAGGACTGGGGACAAGAGTCTCTTACATCCGTGTGCTTTCTTTTCCCGCCGGTTGTCCCCTGCAGAAAGGAACTATGACATTGCGGACAAGGAATTGTTAGCGATTATTTCCGCTTTCAAGGAATGGAGACACCACTTACAGGGAGCCGCGCAGCAAGTGATAGTACTCACAGATCATCGTAATCTGGAATTTCTTAAGTCTGCCAGGTGCCTGTCTCCACGGCAAGCCCGTTGGAGCCTATTTCTTAACCAATTCAATTTTGTCGTTACATACCGTCCAGGTTCACGTAATGGGAAAGCTGATGCCTTGTCCCGAATCCACGCCGTGGACTCCGTGCCTGGAACCCCGTCTCAGACCGTGTTATCGGATGCCAATTTCGTTGGAGTAATCCAGGACCAGGACTTGTGGAAGGACATCAAGCTGGCCTATGATGGTGACGTATTTCTTGCTGCCCCCCCGAATGATGTAACTCTTGTTCTTCGGAATGGTGTGTGGTTGAGAGAGCGACGCATTTATGTCCCGGAGGCCGTAAGACTTCGGGTTCTCAAGTTGGTCCATGACTCCGTGTTGGCTGGTCATAGGGGGGTACAGAAGACGCAGGAATTTCTGAGCCGTTTTTTCTGGTGGCCTACCTGTCTAAAGGATGTAAAGGACTATGTCCACTCATGCGTGGTTTGTGCCCGGTGCAAGGTCCCTCGTGTGGCTCCTACGGGACTCCTCCAACCGTTACCCGTGCCATCTCGCCCTTGGGGGTCTATCTCCATGGATTTTATTGTGGAGTTGCCAGTCTCAGGCGGGCACAATACCATCTTAGTGGTGGTGGATCGATTGACTAAAGCTGCTCACTTCATTCCGTGTACCGGTCTTCCCTCAGCCGCAGAGACAGTGGATTTGGTTATCCAGAACGTATTCCGATTGCATGGGGTACCAGACGAGATCATCTCTGACCGGGGCGTGCAGTTCACGTCTAGGTTCTGGAAGGGCTTTTGTACGGCACTCCAGATTGATGTCTGTTTGTCTTCTGCATACCATCCTCAGACAAATGGGCAAACCGAACGGACGAATCAAACCCTGGAACAATACCTTCGATGTTATGTCAGCCATCTCCAAGACGATTGGTTGAAGATGCTTCCGTTGGGGGAGTTCTCCTATAACAACACTCAGAGCAGCTCCACTAAGGTAACGCCCTTTTTTGCTAACTTGGGTTATCATCCGAATGTTTTGCCTAGGACACCGGTTGCGGTTTCGGTGCCGGCGGTGGAGGACAGATTGACAGAGCTTCGACAGAATCTGGAGGTTCTAAAGGACACTGTGGCTACGGCCCAGGAGCGTTACAAGAGGTCGGCAGACACTCACCGGAAACCGGCACCCATGTACAAGGTAGGGGACTCTGTATGGTTATCCACCAAAAACCTGAGATTGGGTGTTCCTTCGCAGAAGCTGGGACAAAAATTCATCGGTCCGTTTAAGATCACCGGGATCGTGAGCCCTGTGGCCTGTCGGCTACGGTTGCCGCACCATCTAAAGGTACACCCGGTCTTTCATGTGTCTCTCCTCAAACCTGTCTCCCCTAATACGTTTCGTGGTCGTGTTGTGCCTCCTCCTCCGCCTGTGATGGTCGACGGCGAGGAGCAGTTCGTGGTTGAGGACATTATTGACTCCCGGCTCCATCGTCGTCGGCTTCAATATCTGGTACGTTGGCAGGGGTACGCCCCCGAGGACGATTCCTGGGAACCGGTGGGTAACATTCGGGCACCCCGGAAGATCGCTCAGTTTCATCGACGGTTCCCGGACAAGCCGGGCCCTGATCCGTCCTGAGGCCGTCTCTGGGGGGGGGAGTAATGTCAGGTTTCCAGGTTTTCCAGTTCTCTTTTGAATGAGCTTGCCCTCAGTTAACATGGAGTTTAAGGTTCTGTTGCCCTACTTCCTGTCCAGCTGCTTAAAAGGCCGCCTCTCAGCCCAGTCCAGTGCCTGAGTATACTGCTTGCTGTGTGCTCCTGCTTTGCTGTTTCTACTTCCTGATTGCCTTGGATTCTCCTGAAACTCTACCGACCGACTCTGGACCATACCCGGTTTTCTTCAAGCTGTGCCCGGACTCCGTCTGCCGTCTTTGATCAGCACTCTGCCCGGTTCGTAACCACTCTGGACAATCATCCCGTACGGACACTCCTGGACTATACCACTTGCCCCTTGTGTACCGGCTGCCGCACATTTAGGCCTTCCGGGGTTGATTGCCGGACAGTCCCTGTACAGGGGTTCGCTCTGGTGGTCTCCCTGGGGGAGTCCGGTGCGTGGCCCCGGGAATCCCCTTCGCTCCGTTTTGTGTGTTGTTTTACTGTGTTTATTCCCGTTGTGTATCTACCGTGGTGACATATTATATAACATCTTGTACCAAGAACTCGTCTCTGTTGTCATTGCCCTAACGCAATCGAAATCCTCAGAACATACAGTAGTATTACACATGGCCAATCCTAACAATGTGTAATATACTCACTGTCAGGATTCAGCTCTGCTTTAGAATAGGAAACTCACAAAGTTTGTGGAGCAAACTGACAAATATTAAACTTTTTTAATATTTAACAAAAAAGAACAAAAAAATATCGCAAAAAAAAAAATAAAAAAAAAATAAGTCTCAGGGCATTCGGGTCCCTTGTACTAAAAGTCTAACGGGAGCCGTCATGGTTTGTATTATATCCGCAGAAATGGCAGAAGATTGGAGTGAAATTGCCTTGAGGAACGAGAGCATCTTAACCTTGCGGAGTGTGAAGAGGCTGGAGGAATGCAGACAGTGACTGGGTCAGGTCAGATCCGCAATCTAACACCGCCACTCGCCAACTCCCGCCACCGCCACATATTAAATCCTCCATTGGGCACAGAATCCACCAGCAATAGTATCATGTATAAATCTCAATATAAAAAGGATAATATCCTCTTAAAGCCATAGAGCACTTTAATTCTGGTCCACGCCCGTGGTCAGATCGCGCGTCTCCATCGGATCTGCCTGATTTAACAAGGAGGATATTGACATTATTACAGACCCGCTCGGCACATAAATTCTACCGCTAACCGACGAGACTTCTCCGAAACCAATATCTCAAGTGGAACAAGCAATTAGCTGTAAAACAGAGATCAGGAGAATTTTTTTCCTTCATTTTTTTCCTCTTTTTTTGTTATTAAAAGCTTCATTCGATTTTTGATCGAGTCTTTAACCTTTGAAAAATGAAGATCTAGCGCTGAGCACAGCGGTTGACAATTAGCGGTGACTGCACCCCTGCGTCCAGATAAATGTCTTCTCTCGGCGTAAAGGTCTTTTCTTCAGAGCGAAATGTTAAAATACTACAGAGACTTGGAAGGAGAAGACGGAGGATTAATTCCTTGAGAACGCTTAACAGTTCTCAGATAATCTGCGCTCGCTGTCTATAGGCCACACGCATGCGGCATCGCATCATGCTGCCAAAAATGGGGCTAAGCGGCGCCAGCTTCGGGACGATGCCTCATCACATCCACTATGGATAAGGAGAACAAGTCTCTGCACCTTGTCTCCTGCTGACATCTACTGATACACTAAGAATCATTCTGGATTCTAGCTGGGCTTGTGATAATGTACAGAAGCCCATCAGAACAAGCAGGGCTGCAGTGTAAAGCATGGCGGAGTGACTGAGCTGAAGCCAAAGCCTCTGATGTAAGAAGTGAAAGCTTCATGGTCTGCACATGTCAGACGCGGGAGGCGTAAGTCATGTTGTAAATCTCTCTACTACCGGTGTGAACAGTGAATTAATGCGAGATGTCACGTCATCTCTGTGACTCTCATGGCTGGTAAGTGCCATCCTACTCCTTTCAGTCACCGCTTTGCTCTCCCCAGCCTCGTTTTGTCTCTCTCAGCTGCCTCCTGTAGCCTTCCCAGCTCTGCTGCATCCTCCTACTGCTGGTGAGTTCCACCCAGCTATCGGGAGGCATAAGTCATGTTGTATATCTCTCTACCCATGTGTGAACAGTGAATTAATGTGAAATCTAATGTCGCGCATGTGACTTTCGTGGCTTGTAAGCGCCATCCTACTCCTTTCAGTCACTGCTTTGCTCTCCCCAGCCTCAATTTGTCTCTTCCAGCTGCCTTCTGTAGCCTTCCCAGCTTTACTGCATCCTGCTGCTGCTGGTGTGGCTCCACCCGGCTATAGGGAGGTACTGCCAGACTCTGCAGGAATTTAACCCTGCTGTGTCCTGCAGAGATTAGGTTCCCTGGCCAATCCTGTGTCAGCTGGGTCTATTTCAGGCACCTCCTCCCACCACTCCTGGCTCAAATGTGGTTCCTAGAGTATGTCCTTGTTCACACATTTATTTGTATTGATTCTCCTCGGTTTGGCTTGGCTTGTTTGCCCATGCTTTGTCATCTCTTCACTCCTGACCTCGCCTGCCCGGACCGTCTGACTATGCCTCTGTCTTGCCTTCTTGTACCTCATTCCCGCGTTGCTGCTGCTGCAACCCAGGGACTGCCCTGGAGTGGTACCTGGTGTCTACTGGCAGTCCAGCCTATCCTTATCATCACAGACTCTAGGACCCAGTAGACACTCAGTCATGGTCCTCCAGGGTGAGACCGGCCCGTGGCGCAGTGGGTCCACACCCACCAGCATTACACAAGAGAAAGCGCCAAAGTTATTACGGGTTATTATACTAAGAATATCATCTACAAAGAAAGTTTAATGTGTGATATGTGAGTGCAGAGCTCAGTGATACCAGCGCATCGTGTAATAGGAGCCACTGGTGTAACAAGTCCGTTCATCACATTTCTTCCTCCTGATTCTTCCCCCATTTCCTGCGATTGATATTATTGAGACGTGGTAAGAACCGTAGAAACGTAGCCACGAAGTGGAGATTCCGTAAAGTTACAGAGCGGGGGCTGACGGCTGAGGAGCAGAGGGCAGAAAAGTAATCACCGCTCTCCTGACCCCATAACTGCAGAGTCCAGATGTCCTCTGGTAACATCAGCACAAACACTGCACCCACCGAGAGCTTCAAGGCAGAGCACCTGCAGCCGTACATCACCAAGCACAATGCCGAGCCATACATCACCAAGCACAATGCCGAGCCGTACATCACCGAGCACAATGCCGAGCCGTACATCACCAAGCACAATGCCGAGCCATACATCACCAAGCACAATGCAGAGCCATACATCACCGAGCACAATGCTGAGCCACACATCACCAAGCACAATGCCAAGCCGTACATCACCAAGCACAATGCCGAGCCTTACATCACCAAGCACAATGCTGAGCCATACATCACCGAGCACAATGCAGAGCCATACATCACTAAGCACAATGCTGAGCCATACATCACCAAGCACAATGCCGAGCTGTACATCACCAAGCACAATGCCGAGCCTTACATCACCGAGCACAATGCCGAGCCGTACATCACCGAGCACAATGCCGAGCCGTACATCACCGAGCACAATGCTGAGCCATACATCACCGAGCACAATGCTGAGCCGTACATCACCAAGCACAATGCTGAGCTGTACATCACCAAGCACAATGCTGAGCCGTACATCACCAAGCACAATGCTGAGCCATACATCACCAAGCACAATGCTGAGCCGTACATCACCAAGCACAATGCCGAGCCATACATCACCAAGCACAATGCCGAGCCGTACATCACCGAGCACAATGCTGAGCCGTACATCACCAAGCACAATGCCGAGCCGTACATCACCAAGCACAATGCTGAGCCATACATCACCGAGCACAATGCTGAGCCGTACATCACCAAGCACAATGCTGAGCTGTACATCACCAAGCACAATGCTGAGCCATACATCACCGAGCTCAATGCTGAGCCGTACATCACCAAGCACAATGCTGAGCTGTACATCACCAAGCACAATGCCGAGCCATACATCACCGAGCTCAATGCTGAGCCGTACATCACCAAGCACAATACCAAGCATATCGAGCCATCACTGGACTCTGGAGACGTGTTCTGTGCAGGGACAGACGGATCACACTGCTCTATTTGTATCTGATGGAAGAATTTGGGTTTGGTGATTCCAGGAGAACGTTACCCCCTGACTGCATTGTGCCGCTGTACAGTTTGGTGGAGGAGGATAATGCTCCGGGCTGTTATCAAGGGGGCGACGTCAGCCTCTTACTTCCAATGAAGGGAAAACCTATTCTTCAGTACAAGATCTTGTGGACAATTGTATCTTCCGGCTTTGTGGGAACAGTTTGGGGAAGACCCTTTCCGGTTCCCCATGACTGCACCCAGTGCACAAGGTCCATACAGATATGAAGGAGGACATGACACCACCCCATCAAACATCTATAATGGAGACTGTGACCCCGGCCTCCCCCAACATCAGGGTCACTTCACAAATCATCTTCTGGATGAAGCCGTGAAAATTCCCACAGACGCCTCCAACATCTTGTAGAAATCCTTCCCAGTAGTGCGGAGTCATTATATCTGCAGAGGGCGACTCCATATTGATATCTATGGATATAGAATGGAAGGTCAGAAACGCTCCTGGAGGGGGATGTGGAGGGGGCACTTACTTTTGTCCATGTAATGCATTTATGTCTTTTTCTTGTCTCATGTATCGATAAACTGAGAAAATACAGTGTCATAGATACAATGTCGCAGACCCCAGAGAAGCCACCGTCACATTCATACCCCCAATTCTGCTGTAGCTTTTATAACAGGAGCGCTCATTTCACTGTTTCCCACTTTCGCTGCTGATCAGTGCAATCTGACAAAGTGGCCCTTAAACCAATGGAGGATCTACCACTGCATGCTGGGACGTGTAGTTCTGCAGGAACCAGTTTCCAGGCTAACAGCTCGATTCCGGTCCCCACGAGTCACAGTAAAGTCATCCTGCAGCGAATTCACCGCACACATTAGATGAGACACGTCCCAAGACACGTCTCGAATTTATTTCCCAAAAAACAAGTGATTTCCGCGATCCAGGGCGTGTGGTATTAGCGAACGGTGTTAATAATTCACGGGGCCTAATTGCTCCCTCATTAGCATCATACTGCTGGAGCCATAAAAGCAGCGCTGATCTCTTGCCTCTTACCGGAGGGACACATTTATAAGCCCAATATGGGGATTTGTAGCTCCGTGCCATATTCCAGGAGAAAACCGAGCAATCGAATGGAAAAAATAAAACCGCTGCTCCACTGGGCGTACATGACACAGATGCCGGGATCATCACACAGACGGCTCGGTATGTTCACACGTGAATGCGGACATTTTTGGTTCCCACAAGGACTAACAATCAGTAGTGTCCTCATAGGCGGACATTGCTCCATGTGATGCCAATGGGCCGGCAGAAACAAGTAGAGACATCTCGGATCTCGCATGATCTCATCCACCGAGAGGTAAAGAGGGATTTGCTGAGTATATATAGATCAGAGTCATCCTAATTATCAGCTCCGAGAGGTGAGAAGCTGAAAGTATCAATAGAACTAAGCAGAGCAACGATAAATGGAAGATCTTTCCACATCGGCAGCCGGCACTGAATGTGGAGGTGGTCTGTGCTGCACCACGGAATAAAGGGGGCACCAAGCAATACCAAATGTTACAAAGCAAATCATTACCATTGAAGTCACCAAATCTAAATACATTATATAGACTATAAAGAATAAGTACAGATTTGTCCACTTTTACGCTACTTTCTTCCAATAGAACGGCACAGAGCTGTTAGGAAACGGATTTCTGCCGGATCCATTTTTTTTACCATGGGAGTCTATGGACAACAGATCTGTTCATGTATTGCTATTTATCTTCCATTTGTAACGGATCCAGTAAGAAAGCAATGGGCGGCTACATAGAAGTAAGGATAGATGCATCTGCATGTCCATTGCCTTATGCACAAGACCTGTATGTGCCCCTGATAATATATACGGACCATATTGCAGAGCAATCTTGGGAAGATTATCGGAACCTCAATGACAGGAGAATTTCTTATATATCAATCAAAGAGGCCGAACACATCTGCTCCCGTTAAAGACTTGATTTATATATGAAGAGACAGCTCAAAATTACCTTTTGGAAGCAAAATATAAGAGTGTCTGACTTTCTAGGATTACATCTGTTTTTCTATATTAATACTTCAAAGGAATAGCTGCAAACAATCCCAGATCCCTTAATTCCAAGCTCACCAGATAAGGAACTTTTAACCATTATCTATTCTAGATAAGACTTTTGTTTGACCTTGAATAAATCTTTATCTTCTGCCCTATTATTATTTATCTGCAATTTTTAACAGATCCAGTAAGATAACAAAGGATCCTTTACAAATGCAAGTACAATGGAAGGCTATATAGCAATAAGGATGGATGCATCTGCACGTCCACTGCCTTATGCACGAGACCCTTATACTTTACGTGTGTGCACACCTGATATTATATGCGGACCATATTACAGAGCAATCTTGGAAGATTATTGGAACCTCATTGACAGGAGAATTTCTTATTTATCAATCAAAGAGGCAGAACACATCTGCTCCCCTTAAAGACTTGATTTATATATGAGGAAACAGCTCAAAATTACCTTTTGGAAGCAAAATATAAGAGTGTCTGACTTTCTAGGATTACATTTTTGTTATAGTAATACTTCAAAGGAACATCTGCAAACAATTACAGATCCCTTGATTCCCAGCTCACCAGATAAGGAACTTTTAACCATTATCTATTCTAGATAACACTCTTGTTTGGCCTTGAATAAATCTTTACCTTCTGCCCTATTGTCCAGACAGGAGAAGCCTGGACAAACAAAGTCTGGGGGAATAGCTAAAGCTGGTGTCACACATAGCGACAGCGATAACGACATCGCTGTTACGTCACCATTTTCTGTGATGTAACAGCGACCTTGTAAGTCGCTGTTATGATCGCTGCTTAGCTGTCAAACACAGCGACGCAGCAGCGATCATAACGTCGCTACATGTGCAGAGAGCAGGGAGCCACGCACACTGCTTAGTGCTGGCTCCTTGCTCTCCTAGCTACAGTACACATCGGGTTAATTAACCCGATGTGTACTGCAGCTACATGTCACAGTGCAGAGAGCAGGGAGCCACGCACACTGCTTAGCGCTGGCTCCTTGCTCTCCTAGCTACAGTACACATCGGGTTAATTAACCCGATGTGTACTGCAGCTACATGTGCACTAGCAGCGGCACTAGCAGCAAGAGCGGCGGAGGCTTTTAACGAAGGTAAATATCGGGTAACCACGCAAAGGTCTTCCCTTGGTTACCCGATGTTTACAGTGGTTACAGCTTTCCGCAGCTGCCAGATGCCGGCTCCTGCTCCCTGCTCGCTTCATTTCGTCGCTCTCTCGCTGTCACACACAGCGATGTGTGCTTCACAGCGGGGGAGCGACGACCAAAAAATGAAGCAGGACATTCAGCAACGACCGGCGACCTCACAGCAGGGGCCGATCGTTGCTGGATGTCACACACAGCGACAGCGACGGGACGTCGCTGCAACGTCACAGAAAATGGTGACGTAGCAGCGACGTCGTTGTCGTCGTCGCTGTGTGTGACACCACCTTAACCCTCACCCTTCTTCATACATCAGCAGATACAGAATCATGAGTACAGATAACTAAAATTATATCCAGCTATTACTATGAGATAAAAAAAATCCTATAACACTACTTATAATGAATATAGACTATTAAATGCAGCCCCCATATAGTAGTATACAGCCCCATATTCCTTCATATAGTATTATACACCCCTTGTATTCCTCCATATAGTATTATGCAGTCCCTATATTCCTCCATATAGTAATATGCTGCCCCTATATTCCTCCATATAGTATTATGCACTCCTTATATTCCCCCATATAGTATTATGCAGCCCCCATATTCCTCCATATAGTAGTATGCAGCCCCATATTCCTCCATATAGTATTATGCATCCATCCCTTATATTCCCCCATATAGTATTATGCAGCCCCATATTCCTCTTTATAGCATCATGCAGCCCCAATATTCCTCCATATGGTATTATGCACCCTTTATATCCCGCTATATTTTATTAGACATCCCCATATTCCTACATATAGTATTATGCATCCCCCATATTCCTCCATATAGTATGCAGCCCCCATATTTCTCTATAGTATAATGCACCCCTTATATTCCCCCATATAGTATTATGCAGCTCCCATATTTCTCCATATAGTATTATGCAGCCCCCAAATTCCTCCAAATAGTATTATGCAGTCCCCATATTCCTCCATATAGTATTATGCAGCCCCTATATTACTCCATATAGTATTATGCACCCCTTATATTCCACCATATAGTATATATAGTATTATGCAGCCCCTATATTCCTCCATGTAGTATTATGCAGCCCCCATATAGTATTATGTACCCCTTATATTCCACCATATAGTATATACAGTATTATGCAGCCCCCATATTCCTCCATATAGTATTATGCAGCCCCCATAGTCCTCCATATGAGATTATAATTCTTATAACAATCATAGTGGCACCATATTGCAACACACAGCGTGCTCAGAGGCACTATACTACAGAGGGTCTGCGCAAGTGGCAGTGCTAGGTGTGTGTACCCCAACCCATGACGTATACCTTCACTGCCCCCCTCCACTGATCCTGTACACGGGCTCTGGTAAATGTTTTATTTTGTATTTTCCTCTGACCTGAAACCTTTTTTTTTAGAATTCTCTTTAGCTTAAAATAATAAGAACAAGGCGAAACGTCAAAAGCAGCAAAATAGCAAAAAAAAGAAAGAAAACAAAAACCAGATGAATAAGAGAGAATCCGGTATCATTTGTACCTGCAGTGTTAAACTGTAGAATTAATAGTGTGCAGCCAAATAATAAAGCGCGGCGATCGCCTTTGTACTTGGCAGGTATATGTGCTCTCTGTGTATTGGGGATGGAGGATTATCAGATGATGTCTCATTATTCCTGACAACAGAATTCTGCACTAACAATTACTCTCCAAAAACCTGCACACCCGCTACCGGGGAGGAATTAATGAGCAACCGGTAACAAATGTAGACGTTAAATGTTACATGGAGACAGCGGAATACGAGGAAGGAAGAAAGTCAGTATCATTGTGTCCTCTGCTCGCTGCAGGAGGGTTACAGCACCGTCCGGCAGGAGAAAGGGACAGGGGGTAAGTGCTGTGGTCCCCTTCACCCCACAGAATGCTCACCTGACGATCCAGGTTCTGGGGTTACTCCCCCCATCTAAGTCACATCTCCGCTTGGTGGATGTCCAGGAAAACTGCCCCCATTTCAGAGAAATCCATGTACCCCAATCATTTAAATAAGTAATGGAACAATAGTTGCTTATTTTTCTGATACAGAACAACAAACCCCCGACATAGATCCTGATGATATAATTCTGTCTGCTTGCGGCCACCACTAGAGGGAGCTCACTAGGTGGTTATGGAGTTAAAAGTGGTCTATGCTCTCTCTAGTGGTGGCCGCAGGTATAAAATATTTAAATCAATAATACTTATCTGCAGTTTTACACATAATATTTGTTTTGTACATATGTCCTTCTCTGAAATTGAGCTTGAAGCATAACAGTAAAAAAAGAGTCAAGAAGGTGGTGCCAGTATCCTATACAATCACACAGTCTTTGCTTTACATCTAAGGCATGTGCAGAGTATTGGTACATTAGGAGCAGTGATCTGCACTGTGCACGCACAGAGTGCTGACACTAGCGAGCTCCATTGTACATGTGCAGAACGCCGATGTCAGTGAGCTACACTATGCATGTGCAGAGCGCCGATGTCAGTGATCTACACTGTGCATGCGCAGAGCGCGGGTGTCAGTGAGCTACACTATGCATGTGCAGAGCACCGATGTCAGTGAGCTACACTGTGCATGCGCAGAGCGCGGGTGTCAGTGAGCTACACTGTGCATGTGCAGAGCGCCGATGTCAGTGAGCTACACTGTGCATGCGCAGAGCGTGGGTGTCAGTGAGCTACACTTCATGCGCAGAGCGCGGGTGTCAGTGAGCTACACTGTGCATGCGCAGAGCGCCGATGTCAGTGAGCTACACTGTGCATGCGCAGAGTGCCAATGTCAGTGAGCCACACTGCGCATGTGCAGAGCGCCGATATCAGTGAGCGACACTGTGCATGCGCAGAGCGCCGATGTCAGTGAGCTACACTGTGCATGTGCAGAGCGCCGATATCAGCGAGCGGCACTGTGCATGCGCAGAGCGCCGATGTCAGTGAGCTACACTGTGCATGTGCAGAGCGCCGATATCAGCGAGCGGCACTGTGCATGCGCAGAGCGCCAATGTCAGTGAGCCACACTGTGTATGTGCAGAGCGCCGATGCGCTGAGACCAGCGGGTTCCACTGTGCATAAGCAGAGCGCTAATGCGCCGAGACCAACAAGCCACACTGTGCATGCGCACAGCACCGATTCACAGAGGTCAGCAAGCTACATAGTGCATGCGCCAGAGTCCACTGCAGCTGCTTTGCAACAGTAAGACTACATGACTCTGTAGGAGAGCAGGACCCGCCCCCTGGACTCCACAAAACAGGTACTGCTTTATTTTTTCTTGCTTCAAGGGCCAATTAGGAGAGGGACTTATATTTTTTGTTTTACAAATCTATTAGCATTATGAATGAGATTACGAAGGACGATATATTTGATGACAGGTTCTCATTTAGGGGATGTGGAGCACTGGACATATTGCCCGGGGCGGCGTTTGCCATCAGTCCAGCTCATTTGGCAGCACCACCACCTCCAGGACCTTCTTAATCCACTGAATGGGACCTAGAGGGCCACACATTAAAGGGGTATTCCAGATAAACAAGTGATCGGTGTAGGTCAGACCACTGATCACCAGAAAAGGGGACTTGTGTCCCTTGTTCTTCCCTAAATGAAAGGCAGCAACCTAGAGGGGATGAATAGAGCAGCAGGTTAAGTATTTTCTGGTGATCAGTGGTGGTCCTGGCACTGTGCACGGACCCACCCCGATCTGTGAGTCATCACCTGTCCCCTTTAAGGTTCCCTGCGGACGAGTGGCGGGGTGCGGGGAGCGGTGACACTTGCGCCCCCCTCAGAATCGCTCGCTTTTAATTACTCCAACATTTCCGGCTATTTTATCGAAATAAAGCTAAATGAGCTGCATCCGAGCTGCTCCGGGATCAAGCACATAATAGCGGCACACTGTACATAGCAATTACCCGGAATTAATTTAATTAGCGATCACTACCTCAGACCGTCCCGGCTTTGTGCACAGCCAGACAATGACCATCAGTGGCTTTACCTCCGTTAACCCTTTCCCTCCCAGAACTGCAGAGACAATACTTTGCACAAAGCGTCCGGAGCAGCGGTAGAGTCACAAATGACAAAGCTGCCATCAGTACGGCTCCACCACCATCAGTACGGCTCCACCGCCGCCATCAGTACGGCTCCACCGCCGCCATCAGTACGGCTCCACCATCATCAGTACGGCTCCACCGCCGCCATCAGTACGGCTCCACCGCCGCCATCAGCACGGCTCCACCGCCGCCATCAGCACGGCTCCACCACCGCCATCAGCACGGCTCCACCGCCGCCATCACCACGGCTCCACCGCCGCCATCAGTACGGCTCCACCGCCGCCATCAGTACGGCTCCACCGCCGCCATCAGTACGACTCCACCGCCGCCAGCAGTACAGCTCCACCACCGCCATCAGTACGGCTCCACCTCCGCCATCAGTACGGCTCCACCTCCGCCATCAGTACGGCTCCACCTCTGCCATCAGTACGCCTCCACCTCCGCCATCAGTACGGCTCCACCTCCGCCATCAGTACGGCTCCACCTCCGCCATCAGTACGGCTCCACCTCCGCCATCAGTACGGCTCCACCGCCGCCATCAGAACGGCTCCACCGCCGCCATCAGTACAGCTCCACCGCCGCCATCAGTACAGCTCCACCACCGCCATAAGTACAGCTCCACCACCGCCATCAGCACGGCTCCACCCCCGCCATCAGTACGGCTCCACCCCCGCCATCAGTACGGCTCCACCGCCGCCATCAGTACGGCTCCACCGCCGCCATCAGTACGGCTCCACCGCCGCCATCAGTACGGTTCTACCGCCGCAATCAGTACGGCTCCACCGCCGACATCAGTACGGCTCCACCGCCGACATCAGTACGGCTCCACCATTGCTGCTGCCGGAACCAATGACAGACAAAAAGCGCTTCAATGCCGGCTCACCCCTCGCTCCATCTGCCGACAACAGCGAAGCGAGAACCTTGGACATGGACGGCTTAAAGGGATTGTACGGTGAAGAGGCGTCATCTCCTATCCACAGAATAGGTGATGCCCTATAGATCGATGGGGAGCCAAATGCCGGGACCCCCATCTATCTATAAGTTATTACCTATCTAGCTGATAGATTTTAAATTGCTTTCACCCCAAATGACCCCTTTAAGTGGGATTTCCACAATAGGTCACATGGAAATAAGATATCCTGATAGAATGGCTCCTATAAAAGGGATGTGTCATCAGCATATGACATTGTTTAAATCAGGTTTTTATGTTTAGGTACAATTTGTAAATGTTGATTTTTTTTATTTTATTTTCCATATCAATGACTGATAACAGCGCTATATACAATAGATAACAAAGGATCAGTCATTCACAAAAGGTGATGTCACAGCTCACCTCCTCCACCTCCTGTACAATGATTGATTACCCCTCTATATACAGTAGATAACACAGGATCCACCATAGGTAGTCACAGCTCACCTCCTCCTACTGTATAGTGACTGATAGCACCACTATGTACAGTAGATAATACAGGATCCACCATTCACAATAGGTGATGTCAAAGTTCACCTCCTCCACCTACTGTACAATGATTGCTTACCACTCAATATACAGTAGCACAGGATCTGCCATTAACAATAGGTGATGTCACAGCTCACCTCCCTTCCCCCATCTCATGAACAGTGACTGATAACCCCTCTATATACAGTACATAACACAGGATCCACCATTCACAATAGGTGCTATCACAGCTCACCTCCTCCTCCTCTGTACAATGTCCTTTTTCCATTCTAGATCATGAGAGGATTAGACCTCTATTATTCTATATATCATTAGGAGGGTCCGATTACATTTATTCTTTCTTATATCCATGTGGTTACTGAACAAAAGGCTGCAGATTTTTGTTTTAAGCAAAGATATAAAAAATTATAAAACATGATCAAAAATATAAAAAAAGATAATTTAACATAAAAATCTGATTTAAACAATAGGTCATTTTCTGATGACAAATTTACAGCTTATATTGCTAGGATATATATATGACAACTCTCCCAGGAAGCAAAACGCAAAGGGGGAGTGGGGTTAACAAAGGGGGAGTGGGGTTAACAAAGGGGGAGTGGGGTTAACAAAGGGGGAGTGGGGTTAACAAAGGGGGAGAGGGGTTAACAAAGGGGGAGAGGGGTTAACAAAGGGGGAGTGGGTTTAACAAAGGGGGAGTGGGTTTAACAAAGGGGGAGAGGGGTTAACAAAGGGGGAGAGGGGTTAACAAAGGGGGAGAGGGGTTAACAAAGGGGGAGTGGGGTTAACAATGGGGGAGTGGGGTTAACAAAGGGGGAGTGGGGTTAACAATGGGGGAGAGGGGTTAACAATGGGGGAGTGGGGTTAACAATGGGGGAGTGGGGTTAAAGGGGGAGAGGGGTTAACAAAGGGGGAGAGGGGTTAACAAAGGGGGAGAGGGGTTAACAAAGGGGGAGAGGGGTTAACAAAGAGGGAGAGGGATTAATAATGGGGGAGAGGGATTAATAATGGGGGAGAGGGGTTGTCAAAGGGGGAGAGGGGTTAACAAAGGGGGAGTGGGGTTGTCAAAGAGGGAGTGGGGTTAACAAAAAGGGAGTGGGGTTAAGAAAAGGGGGTGTGGGGTAGATCTATGATATGGCTAGGCCATCGCTATGATTGTGGGGTCCCCAACTACCCTAATATTTCGGGGTAGAGCCTCGTGCGACTGTGCAGGGAACTTGCACAGGACTCCATTCAATAGAACAGGTTGATGCTGCGGCCCCCTGCACAGTTGTACAGAGAAGATGGGGGGGTCACTCGAAAATGATCATTACTGGTGCACTACAAGTCTCAGTATGGCCAATCTTGCAGGCAGCTAAGATTCTGAGCGTTCATTAGGAAACTACCCTGTGTCTTGGTGTGCGTCTTCCCCGCAGACATTTCACTTTACGTGCGGTGGAGAGAAGCCATACATCCGCTCGGTACATCACATACTTATTCAGTGATAACAATGGTGCACGCAGCGGGAGGAGCGGCAGCAGCGGGGTCCCACATTCATCCTGCGGGTATTGTCTATTGTCAGAGCTACAATCAGAGATTCCAATTTGCATTTGCTTCCCAGAGTCCTTTGCTGCAGCGTATTCATTGCCGCGCTTTTTTTTTATGCAAATATGAAAACAAACTGAAAAGAAAATTATAGGAAAATTCTTCTACGTAAACAGTTAACAGGGGTTAAGAAGTCGAAATTAGCGAGGAAAAAATGCGTCGGGGAATAAAGGAACCGCGTGCAAACTGAGTAATACCGTAAAAAAAGCCGTACATGATGGGGATACAGTGAGGAGAGATTCTCAGACTGTATCACACTTATTAGGCTTCGATACACCGGACAACTTTATAATAAACTAGCTGTAGTACCCGTGTTGCCCGGGATATTAACAGTCTTTCAGTCACTCTCCCACTCTCTCTCTCTTTCCCTGACTGTCTCTTTCCCTCTTTGCCTGTCTCTTTCCCTGTCTCTGTCTCTTTGTCTGTCTGTCTCTTTGTCTGTCTGTCTGTTTTTTTGTCTAATCTGTCGGTGTCTGTCTGTCTGTCTCCATCTGTCTGTCTCTGTCTCTTTATCTCTTTCCCTGGCTGCATTGTGACAAACCAAACAGTCTTCTGGCTGCACTGTGGCTCCCACCTCCATTGACTTTAATGTAAGAAGGTTATTTGGCGAATACCTGCAAAGCACGGGGTTACATTTTCCTCTCAAAACATAGTCTATGACGTTCCCGGAGTCAAATGAGGCGTCTGTGCAAAATTTTGTGACTGTAAATGTGATGGTGTGGATTCCTTTATCGAACATACATACATACATACACACACACGCTCACACACACACACACACACACACACACACACACACACACACACAGTACAGACCAAAAGTTTGGACACACCTCAAAGAGTTTTCTTTATTTTCATGACTCTGAAAATTGTTGATTCACATTGAAGGCATCAAAACTATGAATTACCACATGTGGAATGAAATACTTAACAAAACAGTGTGAAACAACTGAAAATATGTCTTATATTCTAGGTTCTTCACAGTAGCCACCTTTTGCTTTGATTACTGCTTTGCACACTCTTGGCATTCTCTTGATGAGCTTCAAGAGGTGGTCACCGGAAATGGTCTTCACTTCACAGGTGTGCCCTGTCAGGTTTAATAAGTGGGATTTCTTGCCTTATAAATGGGGTTGGGACCATCAGTTGTGTTGTGCAGACGTCTGGTGGATACACAGCTGATAGTCCTACTGAATAGACTGTTAGAATTTGTATTATGGCAAGAAAAAAGCAGCGAAGTAAAGAAAAACGAGTGGCCATCATTACTTTAAGAAGTGAAGGTCAGTCAGTCTGAAAAATTGGGAAAACTTTGAAAGTGTCCCCAAGTGCAGTGGCAAAAACCATCAAATGCTACAAAGAAACTGGCATGAGGACCGCCCCAGGAAAGGAAGACGAAGAGTCACCTCTGCTGCGGAGGATAAGTTTATCCGAGTCACCAGCCTCAGAAATCGCAGGTTATCAGCAGCTCAGATTAGAGACCAGGTCAATGCCACACAGAGTTCTAGCAGCAGACACATCTCTAGAACAACTGTTAAGAGGAGACTTTGTGCAGCAGCCTTCATGGTAAAATAGCTGCTAGGAAACCACTGCTAAGGACAGGCAACAAGCAGAAGAAACTTGTTTGGGCTAAAGAACACAAGGAATGGACATTAGACCAGTGGAAATCTGTGCTTTGGTCTGATGAGTCCAAATTTGAGATCTTTGGATCCAACCACCATGTCTTTGTAGAAAAGGTGAACGGATGGACTCTACATGGCTGGTTCCCACCGTGAAGCATGGAGGAGGAGGTGTGATGGTGTGGGGGGGCTTTGCTGGTGACACTGTTGGGGATATATTCAAAATTGAAGGCATACAGAACCAGCATGGCTACCACAGCATCTTGCAGCGGCGTGCTATTCCATCCGGTTTGCGTTTAGTTGGACCATCATTTATTTTTCAACAGGACAATGACCCCAAACACACCTCTAGGCTGTGTAAGGACTATTTGACCAAGAAGGAGAGTGATGGGTGCTATGCCAGATGACCTGGCCTCCACAGTCACCAGACCTGAACCCAATCGAGATGGTTTGGGGTGAGTTGGACCGCAGAGTGAAGGCAAAAGGGCCAACAAGTGCTAAGCATCTCTGGGAACTCCTTCAAGACTGTTGGAAAACCATTTCCAGTGACTACCTCTTGAAGCTCATCAAGAGAATGCCAAGAGCGTGCAAAGCAGTAATCAAAGCAAAAGGTGGCTACTGTGAAGAACCTAGAATATAAGACAGATTTTCAGTTGTTTCACACTTTTTTAAGTATTTCATTCCACATGTGATAATTCATAGTTTTGATGCCTTCAATGTGAATATACAATTTTCAGAGTCATGAAGATAAAGAAAACTCTTTGAATGAGAAGGTGTGTCCAAACTTTTGGTCTGTACTGTACATATATACTGTACATACACACACTCACTCAGCTTTATATATTAGATGAGACCCCAACCCAAAAACGTGCAGAAGCGCATTGGTGATGAGGGCTGCGCATGCGGCGGCGCAGAGAGACCATCGCTCTCCCGTCTGCAGCAAACACCCAGGTGATCACAGACTTAACTATGATATGATAGTTACTCGCGCATCTGTCATGGGTCCATTTGTAGCGGCTCACCGGAGCCCGCAGCCGGCACAAAAGTGACAATGATTGAGGAGCGGCCGTGTTTACAGCTTAGCAGGACGATTAATCTGCCGCACATCCCGTCTCCCTGACTATTGTCTGGGTAATGACTTTATTAAAACTCTATAAGGGGACAGTACGTTCCGGGAATGTCGTTCAGAGAGGATGAAACGGAGGAGCGGCGGCCGAGGATGTAAGAACAAAACCTGCAGGGAGACAGACTAGAATGGAAAGATTTGTCTATTTGCTGAGATTTTGAAAAGGAAACTTTCAAGTTTTTACTTTTTTTGCCCAGTTTCTTCTCTAAAAACCTCAACATAAAGACTCAGTGGTGTGAACACATCCTTAAGGCTCCCATACGTGGAGTAATGTCTCAATTCACATGGAATAATAGGCGCTATAATAATAAATAATAATAATTTGCTAATATTGACACGTTTGGCTGAAGGTTTTATGTGTATGGTGCACTGGCCAACTGCTGACTGTGAGATATGTCGACCACATATGTCAGTCATGTAGTTTCTGGCAATAGAAGGTCACAGCATTTGGCTGCTCAAAATGCTCCCAGACTTTCCATTGTTCCTACTGTTATTATTCATTGTATTAGGTAGCCCTGCTGCTGGGTTTTTATCTCTTCCCCTTTAGGACCCAGCGGAGCTCGCCTTCCACCCAGCTGATGATTATCAGTATTCTCTTTTTGCTTAAATATTCCGCTCTTTCTTGGAATGGTGCTGGTGATATTTTTCAGTTCATTCTAGCTCTGGTTGTAAGCAGGTGGCTTGCTCTCATCTGTACTATCGTTGCGGAAAGTTTGCTGAACTTCTACCCAAGTCATCTGTGGATAAGTAGTTCATGCTTTCCCCCCCTATGTGTCCTCCTTGTGTCTTCTATAGTCTTTAGTGGGGTTAACGAAGAGCTCATCCCACCCATTCCCTATTTACAGCCCTGTTCACTTCCCCCTGTTTGTGGTCTCTGTATTTTCTTAAGATCTTCGTGGGATTGACCAAGCACCCATCCCATCCATTCCCTACCTAGGGCCTACTTCAGGGTCAGCCATGGTCAGGTATCTAGCTCGGCGCATAGGTGGGAACCTATCTAGGGTGGTGAGGGAAGCCAGGGTCATGTATCCTGCTCGGTGCATAGGTGCAGAACCTATCTAGGGTGGTGAGGGAAGCCAGAATCAGGTATTCAGCTCGGCGCATAGGTGGGAACCTATCTAGGGTGGTGAGGGAAGCCAGGGTCAGGTATCCAGCTCGGCGCATAGGTGGGAACCTATCTAGGGTGGTGAGAGAAGCCAGGGGTCAGGTTTCAAGCTCGGCGCATAGGTGGGAACCTATCTAGGGTGAGGAGGGAAGCCAGGGGTCAGGTAATCAGCTCGGCAGATAGGTGGGAACCTATCTAGGGTGGTGAGGGAAGCCAGGGTCAGGTAATCAGCTCGGCGCATAGATGGGAACCTATCTAGGGTGGTGAGCGAAGCCAGGGGTCAGGTATCCTGCTCGGTGCATAGGTGCAGAACCTATCTAGGGTGGTGAGGGAAGCCAGGGTCAGGTAATCAGCTCGGCGCATAGGTGGGAACCTATCTAGGGTGGTGAGGGAAGCCAGGGTCAGGTAATCAGCTCGGCGCATAGGTGGGAACCTATCTAGGGTGGTGAGGGAAGCCAGGGTCAGGTATCTGGCTCAGTGCAGAGGTGTGGAACTTATCTAGTGTGGTGAGGGAAGCCAGGTTCAGATATCCAGCTCGGCGCATAGATGTGGACCCAATCTAGTGTGGTGACGGAAGCCAGGGACCAACAGTAGGTTTGGTCAGAGGTCACCATCTTCCCCTTCCCTAGACAAAGTTTCCCTTCCCTTTCGCTATTCGCTTGGTACTTCTCCATACCTAGAGTGACAGTATGACTGATTACAGATGGATGATTGCATTGTTCTACCTGAGATAAGCCATCAGTCAACATTTTAGTGTACAGTCAGATGGCCAGATAACTTGGCCAAGGTTCACAATGCAATTCTCGGACTGGCTGGCGGCTCTCCTGACTCGAGTATGACAGAGGGTATTTCTATGAAGTTGGGGTCAGGAGAGCAGCCGGCCAGTCCGAGGATTGCATTGTGATCCTTGGCCGAGTTAATGGCTGTCGGACTGTGTCCTTTTTCAGCACAATTCTCATAGAGAGCACCGAAGCTCTTGGTTCAGCCAACTCTCCCTCATCCATCAGCTGAAGAATCGTTTGGCTCATGGTTGGGAGAGATGTCGATCACATAAGACTCATCACAGATGGACGATCGCATTGATCTACTTGAGATAAGCCACCGACCGACATGTTAGGGTGCAGTCAGACGCCAATTCACTTGGCCGAGGATCGCATTGCAATCCTCGGACTGGCCGGCGGCTCTCCTGACCCAAACATGACAGCATGTATTTCTATGCAGTTCAGATCAGGAGAACCGCTAGCAAGTCAGAGGATCGCAATGCAATCCTCGGCCAAGTTAATGTCCATCTGACCGTGTCCTTCGTTATCAAATTCCTCATAGAGAACACCGGAGCGCTCGGCTGAGGGAGAGTAGACTGAACCATCAGCCCAAGCATGGTTTTGGCTCATGGTTGGGAGAGATGTCGATCACATAATACTGATTGAAGATGGACGATCGCATTGTTCTACCTGAGATAAGCCACCGACTGACATGTTAGAGTGCAGTCAGATGACCATTACCTTGGCCGAGGATCGCATTCCAATCTTCGGACTGGCCGGCGGCTCTCCTGACCTAAACATGACAGCATGTATTTCTATGCAGTTCAGGTCAGGAGAGCCGGCGGCCAGTCTGAGGATTAGAATTTGATCCTCAAACAAGTTATTGACCATCTGATGGCTCCGTTAGTCAGCAAATTTCTCATAGAGATCATTGGACCGCTCAGCTAACGGAGATCAGGCCAGGATATGAGCACATTCGTACAGCACAGAGGTGGGCACAAGCCATGGAGGCCGCTGCCAGCCCATCTGTGCCCAACACCCACATTACATGGCACCGCTCCTCCATCACATGCATTGTCTCTGTTTGTTGATGAATTTGTTGGTAGGATTGTGGGCACAGAAAATGGAGATGAATATTTGGTAATATTAGTTTTGCTCCCGCACATCCCGATGAGACCCTCTTGTTGGAAAATAAATCCAGACTGTAAGTGACCTACCCCAACCCACTCATGTGTCACCCCAACCTATGATACATATACAGGGCTAAGCTGCGATATACACATACACAAGAGGAGCGAGCAGGGACATTTAGTGGGGTATAAGGAACACTAACCCCATAGTCTCACTAGAGATCAGAAACACTTCCAATAGCCTGGAAAATCCTATTGGCATCTACCAGAAGATCTGTCACCAGACATCACAATACAAAGCAAATACATTTATAAATAGATCTCTTAGATCTGAGGAGGCCGGAGTATTTACTTTGAAAGTCAGATTGGTTTAGCAGCCTTCGTGAAAGACTAAATACAAGCTTAAATTTAATCTTCAAACTCTTCCTCATAATTACTGACGGCCCCTCAGTGCCCCTCCTCCCTGTTGCAGAGTCTCCACCCAGCCCAATTAGCCTAATTGACCACTCCTCAGTGCCCCTCCCCCTTGCTGCAAAGTCTCCACCCACCCAGCTTGGTTGACAATGCCTCATTGTCCCTCCTCAATGATGATGAATCTCCACCCAACTAGCCTTATTAACAAGGAGGAGGGACAGGGGAGCTGTCAATGAGTCGCCACCTAACTAGCCTGATTTAAAGCTCCTCAGTGTCCCTTCTCTCTGTTGTTGTCTCCACCCAACTAGCCTGATTGGCAATTCCTCAGTGCCCCTCCTCCCTGCTTCTGAATCTCCACCCAACTAGGCTAAATGACAGCACGTTAGTGTCCCTCCTCCCTGCTGTTGAGGCTTTACCCAACTAGTCTGATTGACAGCTCCTCAGTGTCCCTCCTCCCTTCTGCTGAGTATCTATTCAACTAGCCTGATTGACAATTCCTCATTGCCCCTCCTCCCTGCTTGACAGCTCCTCAGTGCCCCTCCTCCCTGCTTGACAATTCCTCATTGCCCCTCCTCCCTGCTTGACAGCTCCTCAGTGCCCCTCCTCCCTGCTTGACAGCTCCTCAGTGCCCCTCCTCCCTGCTTGACAGCTCCTCAGTGTCCCTCCTCCCTGCTTGACAGCTCCTCAGTGTCCCTCCTCCCTGCTTGACAGCTCCTCAGTGTCCCTCCTCCCTGCTTGACAGCTCCTCAGTGTCCCTCCTCCCTGCTTAACATCTCCTCAGTGTCCCTCCTCCCTGCTGCTGAGTCTCCATCCATCTAAGCTAATTGGCAGCTCCTTAGTGTCCCTCCTCCCTGCTGCTGAGTCTCCATCTAACTAATGTGATTGACAGCTCCTCAGTGTCCCTCCTCCCTGCTTGACAGCTCCTCGGTGTCCCTCCTCCCTGCTGCTGAGTCTCCATCTAACTAATGTGATTGACAGCTCCTCAGTGTTCCTCCTCCATGCCTTACAGCTCCTCAGTGTACCTCTTTCCTGCTGCTGAGTCTCCACCCACCTAGCCTGATTGACAGCTCCTAAGTGCCCCTCCTCGCTGCTGCTGAGTTTCCACCCAATTAGCCTGATTGATAGCTCCTCAGTGCCTCTCCTCTCTGCTGCTAAGACTCCACCCACTTAGCCTGATCGCTCCTCAGTGTCCCTCCTTCCTGTTGCTATTTCTCCACCCAACTAGCCAGATTTACAACTTCTCAGTGTCTCTCTTCCCTGCTGCTGAGTCTCCACCCAACTAGGCTGATTTACAGCTGTTCAGTGTCCCTCCTCCCTGCTCGACAGCGCCTCAGTGTCCTTCCCTGCTGCGGAGTCTCCACCCACCTAGCCTGATTGACAGCTCCTCAGTGCCTCTCCTCCCCGCTGCCGAATCTCCACCCACCTAGCCTGATTGACAGCTCCTCAGTGCTTCTCCTCTCCGCTGCCGAATCTCCACCCACCTAGCCTGATTGACAGCTCCTCAGTGCCTCTCCTCTCCGCTGCCGAATCTCCACCCACCTAGCCTGATTGACAGCTCCTCAGCGCCTCTCCTCCCCGCTGCCGAATCTCCACCCACCTAGCCTGATTGACAGCTCCTCAGCGCCTTTCCTCCCCGCTGCCGAATCTCCACCCACCTAGCCTGATTGACAGCTCCTCAGCGCCTCTCCTCCCCGCTGCCGAATCTCCACCCACCTAGCCTGATTGACAGCTCCTCAGTGCTTCTCCTCTCCGCTGCCGAATCTCCACCCACCTAGCCTGATTGACAGCTCCTCAGTGCCTCTCCTCTCCGCTGCCGAATCTCCACCCACCTAGCCTGATTGACAGCTCCTCAGCGCCTCTCCTCTCCGCTGCCGAATCTCCACCCACCTAGCCTGATTGACAGCTCCTCAGCGCCTTTCCTCCCCGCTGCCGAATCTCCACCCACCTAGCCTGATTGACAGCTCCTCAGCGCCTCTCCTCCCCGCTGCCGAATCTCCACCCACCTAGCCTGATTGACAGCTCCTCAGTGCTTCTCCTCTCCGCTGCCGAATCTCCACCCACCTAGCCTGATTGACAGCTCCTCAGCGCCTCTCCTCTCCGCTGCCGAATCTCCACCCACCTAGCCTGATTGACAGCTCCTCAGCGCCTCTCCTCTCCGCTGCCGAATCTCCACCCACCTAGCCTGATTGACAGCTCCTCAGCGCCTCTCCTCCCCGCTGCCGAATCTCCACCCACCTAGCCTGATTGACAGCTCCTCAGCGCCTCTCCTCCCCGCTGCCGAATCTCCACCCACCTAGCCTGATTGACAGCTCCTCAGTGCTTCTCCTCTCCGCTGCCGAATCTCCACCCACCTAGCCTGATTGACAGCTCCTCAGTGCTTCTCCTCTCCGCTGCCGAATCTCCACCCACCTAGCCTGATTGACAGCTCCTCAGTGCTTCTCCTTTCCGCTGCCGAATCTCCACCCACCTAGCCTGATTGACAGCTCCTCAGTGCCTCTCCTCTCTGCTGCCGAATCTCCACCCACCTAGCCTGATTGACAGCTCCTCAGCGCCTCTCCTCCCCGCTGCCGAATCTCCACCCACCTAGCCTGATTGACAGCTCCTCAGTGCCTCTCGTCCCCGCTGCCGAATCTCCACCCACCTAGCCTGATTGACAGCTCCTCAGTGCTTCTCCTCTCCGCTGCCGAATCTCCACCCACCTAGCCTGATTGACAGCTCCTCAGTGCCTCTCCTCTCCGCTGCCGAATCTCCACCCACCTAGCCTGATTGACAGCTCCTCAGTGCCTCTCCTCTCCGCTGCCGAATCTCCACCCACCTAGCCTGATTGACAGCTCCTCAGCGCCTCTCCTCCCCGCTGCCGAATCTCCACCCACCTAGCCTGATTGACAGCTCCTCAGCGCCTCTCCTCCCCGCTGCCGAATCTCCACCCACCTAGCCTGATTGACAGCTCCTCAGTGCTTCTCCTCTCCGCTGCCGAATCTCCACCCACCTAGCCTGATTGACAGCTCCTCAGTGCTTCTCCTCTCCGCTGCCGAATCTCCACCCACCTAGCCTGATTGACAGCTCCTCAGTGCCTCTCCTCTCTGCTGCCGAATCTCCACCCACCTAGCCTGATTGACAGCTCCTCAGCGCCTCTCCTCCCCGCTGCCGAATCTCCACCCACCTAGGCTGATTGACAGCTCCTCAGCGCCTCTCCTCCCCGCTGCCGAATCTCCACCCACCTAGCTTGATTGACAGCTCCTCAGCGCCTCTCCTCCCCGCTGCCGAATCTCCACCCACCTAGCCTGATTGACAGCTCCTCAGCGCCTCTCCTCCCCGCTGCCGAATCTCCACCCACCTAGCCTGATTGACAGCTCCTCAGTGCCTCTCGTCCCCGCTGCCGAATCTCCACCCACCTAGCCTGATTGACAGCTCCTCAGTGCTTCTCCACTCCGCTGCCGAATCTCCACCCACCTAGCCTGATTGACAGCTCCTCAGTGCTTCTCCTCTCCACTGCCGAATCTCCACCCACCTAGCCTGATTGACAGCTCCTCAGTGCTTCTCCTCTCCGCTGCCGAATCTCCACCCACCTAGCCTGATTGACAGCTCCTCAGTGCCTCTCCTCTCTGCTGCCGAATCTCCACCCACCTAGCCTGATTGACAGCTCCTCAGCGCCTCTCCTCCCCGCTGCCGAATCTCCACCCACCTAGCCTGATTGACAGCTCCTCAGCGCCTCTCCTCCCCGCTGCCGAATCTCCACCCGCCTAGCTTGATTGACAGCTCCTCAGCGCCTCTCCTCCCCGCTGCCGAATCTCCACCCACCTAGCTTGATTGACAGCTCCTCAGCGCCTCTCCTCCCCGCTGCCGAATCTCCACCCACCTAGCTTGATTGACAGCTCCTCAGCGCCTCTCCTCCCCGCTGCCGAATCTCCACGCACCTAGCTTGATTGACAGCTCCTCAGCGCCTCTCCTCCCCGCTGCCGAATCTCCACCCACCTAGCTTGATTGACAGCTCCTCAGTGCCTCTCCTCTCCGCTGCCGAATCTCCACCCACCTAGCCTGATTGACAGCTCCTCAGCGCCTCTCGTCCCCGCTGCTGAGTCTCCACCCACCTAGCCTGATTGACAGCTCCTCAGCGCCTCTCGTCCCCGCTGCTGAGTCTCCACCCACCTAGCCTCATTTACAGTTCCTCAGTGTCCCTCCTCCCTGCTGAGATCTCACACTGCTCAGTAAGCTGCAGCAGTCAGTCAGGCTAGGTTGGTGAATACTGAATGGCTGTCAATCAGGCTTGGTAGGCAGGGACTCAATACACTTGGACTCATCAGCTATCTACAGCTGGATTCATTACCAGGATAATAAGTGAGTACACTGGCCTCATCAGGTCTAAGAGATCTAATAATATATACCTCTTTGCAGTGTGAACTGTGGAGACAAATCCATCTTAAGTGTCTCAAACATGAGATCTTTGATATATTGATACAACCCAATCCCATATGTACAGAGGATACTGCGGCGGATGCGGATATGTCACTGTGCAGGAGGCTGGTGTATGCGGACAGTGCTGCACTATGTACCAGAATGATCCTTAATATAAAAATGCAACCTAAAGAAGAACTAAATGAGAAGATTGCTCTCTGAAAGGCACAAAGTAGCAGAATATTGTTTAATGTTGGAGAATGTTACATTCAGATGCTATAAACACCCTATAATCCAGATTATTTCCCAATTTGCTGCCCGTCGGGTCCTATTATCGCCAGATTAGTGAAATGTTCCTGTATTTATGGCTAATGCCACCGCTCCAAGATACACAGACATATTTCTGCATGGAGCGGAGCCGCACTGCCCGCTAATGTATAGGCGCCCAACTCAGCCGACGTCCCTACAGGCATCACATTAGATCCATATTCAATGCAAGAAATCCCCCAAAATAAACATTTCTCGTGAATAATAATCCAATCCAGGTAGGGAATGAAACCGGAGCGGTATTAAATCAGCAGCGGCGGCGTATGTCGCCATCACACATCATTTGTCTGACATGCCAAGGTTACAAAGTTAGTGTTTAATCAGCTATTAGGCGCCATCTTTCATCCTGATGTCGCCCCGTACGGCTGCTCGGGAGTCATCCCGCCGGTGACATCTCCATGTGACGACTTTTTGAATAGAGACATTTCATGAGCCCCGGATGGCATTGTCAGATTTGGCTATTTATTTTTAAAGATAAGCTGATATATACTGTATATAACTTTTTTTTCTGATGTCGAATGCAAAGAGGGAAACGTCAAGTCCTATAAAATATTGTGCTGCCAGAGAACAGGCGGTATTATTTATAGGATAAATAAGCGGACGTCTATGGATGTAACAATATGGAGATGATCATGGTTCCATCTGTGGGATGAATTGCAGTATAAGGCACAATGCTTCATCTATAAGGGCACCGAACCCCCAATGATCAGCCCTCTACTATAAAGGGGGCATCCAGCTTTGAAAAAAAAGCATGTTATAAAATGCAAAAATGACCCCAAACTTTACTCACTTCTTCTTTCTTCTGGAAATTCGGTTGTCATCTCGGTCTTCTTTTTAGAAGTGTCAGCATGTAACCGCTGCAGCCAATCAGCAATGTGCCAAACTAGTGGCATTATGGCTACCGGCACAAAGCAGTGATGCCTGGAGGTATGGGTACTGGTACAAAGCAGTGATGCCTGGAGGTATGGCTACCGGTTGTAACGCCTGCCTGGATCAACAGACTCAGATGGGATGTAATGGACAGGCTAGAGGGAAACCACTCACCAAGCAGGACCCCCAGAACCCTGAAACCCTTTAACCCCTATACAGGGATTTGGAATTACACAGGGCCCTGGAGATCACTACCTGTGGAAGGCTGCAGTCCGATGAGAGTAGTCGTCAGGCAAGGTCAAACCAGGAATAGCAGAACAGGGACAGAATCGGCAGGCAAGGACGTAATCAGAAAACGGAGCAGAGGTCAAATCCGGATCGGGCAGCGAGGTACAAAAACAGCAGGCAGAAGGGTAGTCAGAAAACACGCAGAAGTCAGCACACAGGAATCACAAAACAGAATAGGGCGGACCAGGAGCCAGGAAATCAGAACTATCTCTGGCAGAGGTCAGCAGACAGGAGGGGAACTAAGAAGGGTGTGGTGTCTTCCCTTTGGCTGTAGCTGAACGCTGGCAACTTCAGCTGGAAAACACACGCCACTCACAGTCAGCCAGTGGTACTGCAGATCCCAAGATAACCCAGCCCAGTGGATGATCGGAGCCTGCGCCCACCGGTGCCGCTGGCATCAACTCCTCTCCCATCACCAGCACCATCCAGGGCAGGAACACGGCGTCGCCTGGCGATCGGAGCAGATGTCGCTGGAGCGGACTCCGGTGGTGACGTAACACCGGTACAAAGCAGTGATGCCTGGAGGTATGGCTACCGGCAAAAAGCAGTGATGCCTGGAGGTATGGCTACCGGCAAAAAGCAGTGATGCCTGGAGGTATGGCTACCGGCAAAAAAGCAGTGATGCCTGGAGGTATGGCTACCGGCAAAAAGCAGTGATGCCTGGAGGTAAGGCTACCGGCAAAAAGCAGTGATGCCTGGAGGTATGGCTACCGGCAAAAAGCAGTGATGCCTGGAGGTATGGCTATCGGCAAAAAGCAGTGATGCCTGGAGGTAAGGCTACCGGCAAAAAGCAGTGATGCCTGGAGGTAAGGCTACCGGCAAAAAGCAGTGATGCCTGGAGGTAAGGCTACCGGCAAAAAGCAGTGATGCCTGGAGGTATGGCTACCGGCAAAAAGCAGTGATGCCTGGAGGTATGGCTACCGGCAAAAAGCAGTGATGCCTGGAGGTATGGCTACCGGTACAAAGCAGTGATGCATGGAAGGACGGCTGCAGTCGAATTCTTAAACATAGGAGAATTATTATAGCTCAGTCACTGAAGGAAACGAGAAGAATTATTTATTTTTGCTCTTTTACAAAATTTGCAGCTTTTTTGTTTTTTTAATGTGAAGTTGAAAAATTCCATCAGTCCTAGAAAGACAACTTAACGAGGAATGCCAAAATAAAAAAAAGCAAAAAAAAAAAAACAAAAACAATGTTGACTACACTACACATAGAGCTCCAGGTTACAGTGTTTTCTATTAATGATGGGGCCATGGAAATTGTGCCGTTTATGTTTTTGATAGATGCCATTGACTTAAAGGGATGTGATTTGGTTCAGAATATACAGTACAGACCAAATGTTTGGACACACCTTCTCATTCAAAGAGTTTTTTTATATTCATGACTGAAAATTGTAGATTCACATTGAAGGCATCAAAACTATGAATTACCACATGTGGAATGAAATACTCAACAATAAAGTGTGAAACAACTGAAAATATGTCTTATATTCTAGGTTCTTCACAGTGGCCACCTTTTGCTTTGATTACTGCTTTGCACACTCTTGGCATTCTCTTGATGAGCTTCAAGAAGTAGTCACCGGAATTGGATTTCCAACGGTCTTGAAGGAGTTCCCAGAGATGCTTAGCACTTGTTGGCCCTTTTGCCTTCACTCTGCGGTCCAGCTCACCCCAAACCATCTCGATTGGGTTCAGGTCTGGTGACTGTGGAGACCAGGTCATCTGGCGTAGCACCCATCACTCTCCTGCTTAGTCACATAGCCCTTACACAGCCTGGAGGTGTGTTTGGGGTCATTGTCCTGTTGAAAAATAAATGATGGTCCAACTAAACGCAAACCGGATGGAATAGCATGCCGCTGCAAGCTGCTGTGGTAGCCATGCTGGTTCAGTATGCCTTCAATTTTGGATAACTCCCCAACAATGTCACCAGCAAAGCTCCCCCACACCATCACACCTCCTCCTCCATGCTTCACGGTGGGAACCAGCCATGTAGAGTCCATCCGTTCACCTTTTCTGCATCGCACAAAGACAGTGTTTGATCCAAAGATCTCAAATTTGGACTCATCAGACCAAAGCACAGATTTCCACTGGTCTAATTTCCATTCCTTGTGCTCTTTAGCCCAGACAAGTCTCTTCTGCTTGTTGCTTGTCCTTAGCAGTGGTTTCCTAGCAGCTATTTTACCATGAAGGCTGCTGCACAAAGTCTCCTCTTAACAGTTGTTCTAGAGATGTGTCTGCTGCTAGAACTCTGTGTGGCATTGACCTGGTCTCTAATCTGAGCTGCTGTTAACCTGCAATTTCTGAGGCTGGTGACTCGGATAAACTTATCCTCCGCAGCAGAGGTGACTCTTGGTCTTCCTTTCCTGGGGCGGTCCTCATGTGAGCCAGTTTCTTTGTAGCGTTTGATGGTTTTTGCCACTGCACTTGGGGACACTTTCAAAGTTTTCCCAATTTTTTGGACTGACTCACCTGCATTTCTTAAAGTAATGATGGCCACTCGTTTTTCTTTACTTAGAATTTGTATTATGGCAAGAAAAAAGCAGCTAACAGTCTATTCAGTAGGACAATCAGCTGTGTATCCACCAGACGTCTGCACAACACAACTGATGGTCCCAACCCCATTTATAAGGCAAGAAATCCCACTTATTAACCCTGACAGGGCACACCTGTGAAGTGAAGACCATTTCCGGTGACCACCTCTTGAAGCTCATCAAGAGAACCCTAAGAGCGTGCAAAGCAGTAATCAAAGCAAAAGGCGGCTACTTTGAAGAACCTAAAAGAACCTAAATATAAGACATGTTTTCAGTTGTTTCACACTTTTTTGTTAAATATTTCATTCCACATGTGTTAATTCATAGTTTCGATGCCTTCAATGTGAATCTACAATATTCAGTCATGAAAAATAGGGAAAACTCTTTGAATGAGGTGTGTACTGTATATATATATCTATATCTATATATATATATATATATATGTATATCTATATATATATATATCTATATATATATATATATATATATGTATATCTATATATATATATATATATATATATATATATATATATATATATATATGTATATATATATATATATATTTACATATGTATGTATATATATATACAATATATATATATATATATATTTTTATATCTAAATATATATATATATCTACATATATCTATATCTACATATATATATATATATATATATATATATATCTATATATATATATCTATATATATATCTATATATCTATCTATATATATCTATCTATATATATATATATATATATATCTATATCTCTATATATATATCTATATATATATCTATATATCTATATATATATCTATATATCTATATATATCTATATCTCTATCTCTCTCTCTATCTCTATCTCTATATCTATATATACACACACACACACACACACACACAGTGGACTACACTACACATAGATATGTAAGGTTGAATACACTACACATAGAGCTCCAACTTAGTGTTTTCTATTAATGATGGAGCCATGTGCCGTTTCTGTTTTTGCTAGATGTCACTGACTTAAAAAAAAGATGTGTTTGGTTTTCATTTACTTTGGATAACTAAAATATAAAAAAAAATGCTGGAAGCATGACGGAAACAAATATGAATCAATGGGATTCTTCTCCAGCATTTTTTGGGTTCTGATTATTACACCAGTATCATCATGGTTTCCACTAATGCCAGAACCCAATATAAACAAGGGAAGATCATCTGTCCGAAGATGCAGATGATAATAGGCACAAACAGCTCAAAATGTGGCACAGCTCATTAGCCCCCCCATGGTCGCTGCTTGGCCAAGGTGACCACGCTGGCACGATCAGCTCTACAGAGCACCATTATAGAGACCAAAATGGATCATTATGGGGGCCCTTGTTATTGCACCGCTCTCCGCAGGGTGACCCGGCCGCCGGTGCTCAGTGCAGAGAATTATCCTGTTGATAGGATAAGTGGGGTTTCCCTTTAACCCCCTGATTAGCACAATTGCAGCACTTTACAGACCGCTCTTCCCGCCGGCGGCCGCTCTCCAAAAAAATTGTCTCCGAACGTATAATAGGTTGTTGGAGAGATTTTATGGAGCAGATTGTTTTGTGCTTGTAATAAGCAGCTAAACAGCCTCATCACAATGGTTGTAAGATGATATCTGCGGAGCGCTCCGTCTGATAATAAGAATCGGAGGAAACGCCGGCGTTATTGATGTGCCGCCGCGCAGATTATGTCCTGTGCTGCGCGTTCATTTACTGTACATAAATATGAGTCTGTGTCACAGCGCCGACATTACCGCCACATTGTTACGGCTTTATATATGCGGATCAGCAGGCGGTGCAGCCAGGTAACAATGGATCCCCACCCCGAAAACACAACAAAGGGACAAGATCACTGCTGTCACACACACACATTTCTACAATGACAGCAATTTACAGCTTCGAGGATCATTTTATACGTGGTAATATAATACAAGGTCACAGCTTACTGCGCGCTCTGATTTGCATTGATAGAGATGAAGTCGAGGCGCCAGGAAGATGATAAATCAAAGATGCCGCAGAAGAGGCAAAACAATGACCTGTCACCAAGAAGAAACAAGTCTGTGACAGGCAAGAAAACACTGTACATGGAGCTCAAAGGAGTGGCCCAAGAAAGATCGTCCTCTGCCCAAGACTGTCACTGCTCAAACCCATGCTTCTCAGGACTGAATAATAAGTACTAACACTATAATACTGCCCCTATGTACAAGAATATAAGTACTATAATACTGCCCCTATGTACAAGAATATAACTACTATAATACTGCCCCCTATGTACAAGAATATAACTACTATAATACTGCTCCTATGTACAAGAATATAACTACTATAATACTGCCCCCTATGTACAAGAATATAACTACTATAATACTGCCCCCTATGTACAAGAATATAACTACTATAATACTGCCCCCTATGTACAAGAATATAACTACTATAATACTGCCCCCTATGTACAAGAATATAACTACTATAATACTGCCCCCTATGTACAAGAATATAACTACTATAATACTGCCCCCTATGTACAAGAATATAACTACTATAATACTGCCCCTATGTACAAGAATATAAGTACTATAATACTGCCCCTATGTACAAGAATATAACTACTATAATACTGCCCCCTATGTACAAGAATATAACTACTATAATACTGCTCCTATGTACAATAATATAACTACTATAATATTGCCACTATGTACAAGAATATATCTACTATAATACTGCCCCTATGTACAAGAATATAACTACTATAATACTGCCCCTATGTACAAGAATATAACTACTATAATACTGCTCCTATATACAAGAATATAACTACTATAATACTGCCCCCTATGTACAAGAATATAACTACTATAATACTGCTCCTATATACAAGAATATAACTACTATAATACTGCTCCTCTGTACAAGAATATAACTACTATAATACTGCTCCTATGTACAAGAATATAACTACTATAATACTGCCCCTATGTACAGGAATATAACTACTATAATACTGCTCCTATGTACAAGAATATAACTACTATAATACTGCTCCTATGTACAAGAATATAACTACTATAATACTGCCCCTATGTACAAGAATATAACTACTATAATACTGCTCCTATGTACAAGAATATAACTACTATAATACTGCTCCTATGTACAAGAATATAACTACTATAATACTGCCCCTATGTACAAGAATATAACTACTATAATACTGCTCCTATGTACAAGAATATAACTACTATAATACTGCCCCTATGTACAAGAATATAACTACTATAATACTGCTCCTATGTACAAGAATATAACTACTATAATACTGCCCCTATGTACAAGAATATAACTACTATAATACTGCTCCTATGTACAAGAATATAACTACTATAATACTGCCCCTATGTACAAGAATATAACTACAATAATACTGCCCCTATGCACAAGAATATAACTACTATAATACTGCTCCTATGTACAATAATATAACTACTATAATACTGCCCCCTATGTACAAGAATATAACTACAATAATACTGCCCCTATGTACAAGAATATAACTACTATAATACTGCCCCTATGTACAAGAATATAACTACAATAATACTGCCCCTATGCACAAGAATATAACTACAATAATACTGCTCCTATGTACAAGAATATAACTACTATAATACTGCTCCTATGTACAAGAATATAACTACTATAATACTGCTCCTATGTACAAGAATATAACTACTATAATACTGCTCCTATGTACAAGAATATAACTACTATAATACTGCTCCTATGTACAAGAATATAACTACTATAATACTGCTCCTATGTACAAGAATATAACTACTATAATACTGCTCCTATGTACAAGAATATAACTACTATAATACTGCCTCCTATGTACAAGAATATAACTACTATAATACTGCTCCTATGTACAAGAATATAACTACTATAATACTGCTCCTATGTACAAGAATATAACTACTATAATACTGTCCCCTATGTACAATAATATAACTACTATAATACTGCCCCATGTACAAGAATATAACTAATATAATACTGCCCACTATGTACAAGAATATAACTACTATAATACTGCTCCTATGTACAAGAATATAACTACTATAATACTGATGCTCCTGGAATTGATAATTAGGAGTGTTGCGCCCAGAAGACATAATCCTCTATATGCGGCTGAGGACTTGTAGGCTCTCGCGGACCTCTTCAATGTCAGAGCCTGTTGTGGGTGTAATATGACGGAGCCTCTCAGAATGTCACATTGTGTCAGAACACATCACAAGTCATCCATGATTTCCTCTCGTCTAATACAAGATATCCTCTGACTCACAAATAAAGTTGGACCTTTAGACCCAAATATTCCCCTGTAGAAATCGTTAGGAGACGTCTCTCTCCGCGCGGAGACGGATGAGCACGGGAACGAGGAGTCGTCTGCGTTATTTGTTTTGCAGGGAAAGGTCGTCATTAATATCATGGATGACAAAAGCGCTCAAATCACAAAACCAATCAGGTAAAATGGGGATCCGCCGATGGTTCGGGGCAATGTGCACATTCATTATTTACCTTTCTGCAGGAGGAAACTGGATTTACTGCAGAGAATGAGGACACGAGCACAGTCTATAATAATGGGGTCTTACAAAGGGGGTCATCTATTATCCAAAATAAAAAACAGCTACTCTGGAGGACCTGACCCAACACATCCACAGAAAACCCATTCTTTATAATGAGCATGCTGTAATACTAAACTTCTCCAGTGGAGGTGCTGCAGGGAAACTAATTGCTTAAGGCAGCAGAATTCTGAGTGCAGCTGTGGAGGACCTGACATGTCCACAGAAAATTCATTGTTTTTAATGAGAATGATGCAATACTCTCTTTCCCCAGTAGAGGTGCTGCAGGGAAACTAATTGCTAAAAGGCAGCAGAATTCTGAGTGCAGCTGTGGAGGAGGAATAATAAAATATAAGATTACCTATACGTCCACCGAAAACCCAGTGTTCTTAATTAGCATGATGCTATACCCAACTTCCCCAGTGGAGGTGCTACAAGGAAACTAATTGCTAACAGTCAGCAGAATTCTGAGTTCAGCTCTGGAGGACCCGACATGTCCACAGAAAACCCAACACATCCACAGAAAACCAATTGTTTTTAATGAGCATGATGCAATACTCTCTATCCCCAGTGGAGGTGATGCAGGGAAACTAATTGCTAAAAGGCAGCAGAATTCTGAGCGCAGCTCTGGAGAAGGAATAATAAAATATACAATTAACAACACGTCCACCAAAAACCCATTGTTTTTAATGAGCATGATGCAATACCAAACTTCGCCGGTGGAGGTGCTGCAGGTTAACTAATTACTAAAAAGGAGCAGAATTCTGAGCGCAGCTCTGAAGGAGGAATAATAAAATACAAGATTACCAACACGTTCACAGAAAAGCAATTGTTTTTAATGATCTTGATGCAATACCCAACTTCCCCAGTGAAGGTGCTATAGGGAAACTAATTGCTGTAAGGCAGCAGAATTCTGAGCGCAGCTCTGGAGAAGGAATAATAAAATAACCAACACATCCACAGAAAACCCATTCTTTTAATGAGCATGATGTAATATGCAACTTCTCCAATGGAGGTGCTGCAGGGAAACTAATTGCTAAAAAAGAGCAGAATTCTGAGCACAGCTCTGGAGGAGCAATAATGAAATATAAGATTACAAACATGTCCACCGAAAACCCATTGTTTTTAATGAGTATGATGCAATAGCCAACTTCCCCAGTGGAGGTGCTCCAAGGAAACTAATTGCTAAAAGGCATCAGAATTCTGAGCGCAGCTCTGGAGGCGGAATAATAAAATATAAGATTATTAGAAATCTATTGTGATTTCTGATCTGCACAGCACATGATGAAGCGTCCTACTCATTTACTCCTCTGGATATAGACTGCGGGGCAGTAGGGAATATGGCTGACTATATACTTCCCCAAAGCGAGGCATAGAACACGGAAGCCATCATTTCAATAAACACAGTGATCACAGGCTCCGTGCATAGGTCTGCCCCCATGCCGCTCCCCAGCGCCGGCTGCACCGGGGTCCCCGCCGTGCACTTGTACGCTCTGCAATCAAGTCGGCCTGGGCAGATTTCATTTTTTTTCTCAGCTGCGTTTGATTGAAAAGTTACTGGACATGAAATCCCCAACAGGTCCCGCAACAATCGAATGTAGGAAAACAATGGAAGCGGCGGGAGATAATCTCACTGCTGCACTCGTCGCCAATATCACTGGTGAGCGTGCGGAGAAAATCTGTATCGCCGCTCGTCAGAGCCATGAAAGCCATAACGGAAGCTCTACCCGACTGAATAAAGAACGTTTATCGGAGCGAGCCCAGTACACGGCCCATTATTATATACTGTGTGCGGCGGGTTAGTGCCAGAGCTGCAATCTCAGGGCTGCGGCTAACAAGCGGCCACACTCACTCTCATGGGCTCAGGCCATTCATGTATCACATTCATCTACACCCCTACAAAATCAATGCTAGGGTCTGCATCTATACTCCTGACATACCGTATATCCCTCACATTCATGGGACACTGTGATACAATGTGCAGTGTCAGTGTGCAGCTTGTATAAGAGGGTACATTTGGTGTCCTCTAAATAACTCAGCACACAGCCATTAATGCCTAAACCTCTGGCAACAAAAGTGAGTACACCCCTAAGTGACAATGGGCAAATTGCGCCTAATTAGCCATACTCCCTCCCTACAAAGTCTCGGGTGTGAATGGGGGGCAGGGGTGTTACATTTGGTGTTATCTCTCACACACGCTCTCATACTGGTCACTGGAAATCATGGCTCCTCATGGCAAAGACTTCTCCAAGGATCTGAAAAAAATAATTGTTCCTCTACATAAAGATGGCTGAGGCTATAAGAAGTTTGTCACCAGCATGAACCTGAGCTGCAGCACGGTGGCCAAGACCATATAGTGGTATAACCAGACAGATACACTCAGAATAGGCCTCGCCGTGGCCGACCACAGAAGCTGAGTGCACATGATCAGCGTCATATCCAGAGGTAGTCATTTCAGAATAGACATATGAGTGCTGCCAGCATTGCCGCAGAGGTTACAGGAGTGGGTGGGCTGCCAGTCAGTGCTCACACCATATGCCACACACTGCAAAAGTTACAGGGGTGGGGGGGAGCGCCTGTCAGTGCTCAGACCATATTCTGCTCACTGCAGAGGTTACAGGGGTGGGGGGGTGTCCGCATGTCAGTGCTCAAACTATACACCACACCACATTGCTCTGCATGGCTGTCGTCCCAGAAGGAAGCCTTTTCTAAAGATGATGCACAACAAAGCTGCAAACACTTTACTGAAGACAAGCAGTTTAACGAAATGGATTACTGGAACCGTCCTGTGGTCTGATGAGACTAAGATAAACTTATTTCGGTCAGATGATGTCAGGGGTGTGTGGCGGCTCCAGGTGAGGACAAAAACAAGTGTGTCCTGCCTACAGTCAGGCATGGTGGTAGAGCAAAAACAAGTGGTGACACCGTACAACGGCCCCAGAAGAAGTCTCCAACTTTTATTTTTTTGCAGTCATGCATTACAGGGTGAGCGTCATCAGTGGTGGTTTTACTTTATTAGCGACATTTGTAATTTATTTGCATATAAATATTGCACAAATAAAACAATAAATGAACTTATCACAATATTTTTACACAGGTGTAAACTACGAGAAGAAACAAACATGTCAAGTGCAATGTAAGGAGCAGAGCGCCATCGCCGAGGATGTCAGGAGGAATTCTACTGAACGGACTCATTAGTCACACACCAGAGCCCAACTGTAACAAAGCAGCCATGGGGAGGGGGTCCTCATTAAATATAATGAGCGTCTCCAAAAACACTTTCTAGAGAAATGTAAAAACAAAAAACAAACTTCAGAATCTATTCAACTAAAACTTATTTTAATGAGGAAACAATACAAAGTGGCAAGTTCTAGAAATTATACATCTGTAACGGTAAACAACAATTAATAGCATTCACTGGATAGACATGTTTGGGGTGTTTTCAATCAAACGCTTTGCAGCGCAGCGCCAGAAAGCAACATGCCAGGCACTGACAGATCTGCGGCTTTGTAAAATGTTTATATTTTACTCACCAGCCAAACTTCCCTTGCACTTATCCAGAGTTATATCTTGTGTTATACTTCAGAGCTGCACTCACTATTCTGCTGGTGCAGTTACTGTGTACATACATTACATTACTGATCCTGAGTTACCTCCTGTATTATACTCCAGAGCTGCACTCACTATTCTGCTGCTGCAGTCACTGTGTACATACATTACATTACTGATCCTGAGTTACCTCCTGTATTATACTCCAGAGCTGCACTCACTATTCTGCTGGTGCAGTCACTGTGTACATACATTACATTACTGATCCTCAGTTACATCCTGTATTATACCCCAGAGCTACACTCACTATTCTGCTGGTGCAGTCACTGTGTACATACAATACATTACATATTCTGTACTGATCCTGAGTTACCTCCTGTATTATACTCCAGAGCTGCACTCACTATTCTGCTGGTGCAGTCACTGTGTACATGCATTACATTACTGATTCTGAGTTACCTCCTGTATTATACTCCAGAGCTGCACTCACTATTCTGCTGGTGCAGTTACTGTGTACATACATTACATTACTGATCCTGAGTTACCTCCTGTATTATACTCCAGAGCTGCACTCACTATTCTGCTGGTGCAGTCACTGTGTACATACATTACATTACTGATCCTGAGTTACATCCTGTATTATACTCCAGAGCTGCACTCACTATTCTGCTGGTGCAGTCACCGTGTACATACATTACTGATCCTGAGTTACCTCCTATATTATCTTCCAGAGCTGCACTCACTATTCTGCTGGTGGAGTCACTGTGTACATACATTACATTACTGATCCTCAGTTACATCCTGTATTATACCCCAGAGCTACACTCACTATTCTGCTGGTGCAGTCACTGTGTACATACAATACATTACATATTCTGTACTGATCCTGAGTTACCTCCTGTATTATACTCCAGAGCTGCACTCACTATTCTGCTGGTGCAGTCACTGTGTACATGCATTACATTACTGATTCTGAGTTACCTCCTATATTATTTTCCAGAGCTGCACTCACTATTCTGCTGGTGCAGTCACTGTGTACATACTTTACATTACTGATCCTGTACTGATCCTCAGTTACCTCCTGTATTATACCCCAGAGCTGCACTCAGTATTCTGCTGGTGCAGTCACCGTGTACATACATTACTGATCCTGAGTTACCTCCTATATTATCTTCCAGAGCTGCACTCACTATTCTGCTGGTGGAGTCACTGTGTACATACATTACATTACTGATCCCCAGTTACATCCTGTATTATAGTCCAGAGCTGCACTCACTATTCTGCTGGTACAGTCACTGTGTTCATACATTACATTATTGATCCTGAGTTACCTCCTGTATTATACTCCAGAGCTGCACTCAGTATTCTGCTGGTGCAGTCACTGTGTACATACATTACATTACTGATCCTCAGTTACATCCTGTATTATACCCCAGAGCTACACTCACTATTCTGCTGGTGCAGTCACTGTGTACATACAATACATTACATATTCTGTACTGATCCTGAGTTACCTCCTGTATTATACTCCAGAGCTGCACTCACTATTCTGCTGGTGCAGTCACTGTGTACATGCATTACATTACTGATTCTGAGTTACCTCCTATATTATTTTCCAGAGCTGCACTCACTATTCTGCTGGTGCAGTCACTGTGTACATACTTTACATTACTGATCCTGTACTGATCCTCAGTTACCTCCTGTATTATACCCCAGAGCTGCACTCAGTATTCTGCTGGTGCAGTCACCGTGTACATACATTACTGATCCTGAGTTACCTCCTATATTATCTTCCAGAGCTGCACTCACTATTCTGCTGGTGGAGTCACCGTGTACATACATTACATTACTGATCCTGAGTTACCTCCTATATTATCTTCCAGAGCTGCACTCACTATTCTGCTGGTGGAGTCACTGTGTACATACATTACATTACTGATCCTGAGTTACCTCCTGTATTATACACCAGAGCTGCACTCACTATTCTGCTGGTGCAGTCCCTGTGTACATACATAACTGATCCTGAGTTACCTCCTGTATTATACTCCAGAGCTGTATTCACTATTCTGCTGGTGCAGTCATTGTGTACATACATTACATTACTGATCCTGAGTTACCTCCTGTATTATACTCCAGAGCTGTACTCACTATTCAGCTGGTGCAGTCACTGTGTACATACATAACTGATCCTGAGTTACCTCCTGTATTATACTCCAGAGCTGCACTCACTATTATGCTGGTGCAGTCCCTGTGTACATACATAACTGATCCTGAGTTACCTCCTGTATTATACTCCAGAGCTGCACTCACTATTCTGCTGGTGCAGTCACTGTGTACATACATAACTGATCCTGAGTAACCTCCTGTATTATACTCCAGAGCTGCACTCACTATTCTGCTGGTGGGTATACTCACTATTATACTACATTCCCGGAGTTACTTTCTACTGTAGAATAATATAACTATCACTTTTTAAAGAATGCAAATGGCCGTAGTAACATTAGCATTTATATTGAGTGCGGAGGGAATATTGAGCAGAGCCGGCGCCGTGCAGCGGTGAATATGTATTAATCAGATATGTTAGAACTCTGTGTAACTTCTCAATAACATATCACTTTCAGGCTATTTTTGCCGTCACGTTCCAACAACAGTGACAAAGAGAAATAGTGTTGAACTTTAAATTGTCCCCAACGTACACAATTTCTACCGTTCTTGGTCCACAGCTACTATGCTGACTAATGCAACACACCCCCGCGCTGTCTGACCCTGCGGTATTACAGATCCTCCTACTTTTCCCTTATATCTGATGCATGACTGCATAATCCGACTACACAAGGTCTGTTTGTGGTCTCTTATCATAGAGACGCATAGGTCTGTACGGGAGCTGTCAACACAAATCGGTAGTACATGGTTTACAAATGTATTTTTTTATAGCTGCTTCACACTACATCTATGGTGGAAAACAAGAAAGTTTGCAAACATTGTCGTCTACCAAGAAAAAGAAGTCACTTTGCAAAAATCTCTTTAAAATGCAGGGGTCAGGTATCCTGCTTGGTGCATAGGCGTGGAAACTAGGGTGGTGAGGGAAGCCAGGGCCAGGTATCCTGCTCGGTGCATAGGTGTGGAAACTAGGGTGGTGAGGGAAGCCAGGGCCAGGTATCCTGCTCGGCGCATAGGAACAAAACCTATCTAGGGTGATGAGGGAAGCCAGGGTCAGGTATCCTGCTCAGCACATAGGTGTGGAACCTATCTAGGGTGGTGAGGGAAGCCAGGGTCAGGTATCCTGCTCGGCGCATAGGTGTGGAATCTATCTAGGGTGGTGAGGGAAGCCAGGGTCAGGTATCCAGCTCGGCGCATAGGTGTCGAACCTATCTAGGGTGGTGAGGAAAGCCAGGGTCAGGTATCCAGCTCGGCGCATAGGTGTGGAAGCTATCTAGGGTGGTGAGGGAAGCCAGGGTCAGGTATCCTGCTCAGCACATAGGTGTGGAACCTATCTAGGGTGGTGAGGGAAGCCAGGGTCAGGTATCCTGCTCAGCACATAGGTGTGGAACCTATCTAGGGTGGTGAGGGAAGCCAGGGTCAGGTATCCTGATCGGCGCATAGGTGTCGAACCTATCTAGGGTGGTGAGGGAAGCCAGGGTCAGGTATCCTGCTCGGCGCATAGGTGTGGAATCTATCTAGGGTGGTGAGGGAAGCCAGGGTCAGGTATCCAGCTCAGCGCATAGGTGTCGAACCTATCTAGGGTGGTGAGGAAAGCCAGGGTCAGGTATCCAGCTCGGCGCATAGGTGTGGAAGCTATCTAGGGTGGTGAGGGAAGCCAGGGTCAGGTATCCTGCTCGGCGCATAGGTGTCGAACCTATCTAGGGTGGTGAGGGAAGCCAGGGTTAGGTATCCTGCTCGGCGCATAGGTGCGGAACCTATCTAGGGTGATGAGGGAAGCCAGGAGCCTGGTATCCTGCTCGGCGCATAGGTGTGGAACCTATCTAGGGTGGTGAGGGAAGTAAAGGTCAGGTATCCTGCTCAGCACATAGGTGTGGAACCTATCTAGGGTGGTGAGGGAAGCCAGGGTCAGGTATCCTGCTCGGCGCATAGGTGCAGAACCTATCTAGGGTGGTGAGGGAAGCCAGGGTCAGGTATCCTGATCGGCACATAGGTGCGGAACCAAGTTTTAATAAAGCCTCTTTTGCATTGGGTGCAGTGAGCGGTATTATCCACCAGAGGCGCTGTTTATCTGCACATTTCCTTTGTTCACTCCATAAAAATCAGCATTCTAAGAAAAAGCGAGCGCTCGGCGCGGTCATTACGGCTTGGCACTGCGACGCGGATGATACACAGTCATTTGGATACATCTTTCTGGATAAGTGTTTGCTGTGTGACAAATTAGGAGAGAAGAAACCAGTTTCAGAATCAATGATTTATCATTTTCTTGCTCATAAACCTCACATTAAGCGTCATTCTGTGCGTGAATCTCATAATGCAGTCAAGAATCCTGGAGGAGCCGGCTCATCAATAACCATTTCTCCTTTTACCGGGGAAGAGTAAACATACCGGAGCCAAGGCACAGAGAGAAAACCAAGCGCCTGATGATGTTTTACCCACAAGGTGAATGGATTTGTAACCATTATGTGCAAAACTAGGACAACAAAACAGCTCTGTTACTTATCACCACTAACCAGATACTCACTTACAAGTATTGTGTATAATAAAAAGTTTGTCACCTTTCCCTAAGTGCAGAAGTGTACAGGGAAGTACCAAGCGAAAGGGAAGGGAAACTGTCTACAGAAGGGGGAGATGGTGACCACTGACCAAACCAACCACAGGCCCCTGGCTTCCCTCACCACCCTAGATAGCGCATAGGTGCGGAACCAAAGCAGGATATCTGACCCTGGCTTCCCTCACCATCCTAGATAGGTTCCGCACCTATGTGCTGAGCAGGATACCTGACCCTTGCCAACCTTGAAATAAGCCCTAGGTAGGGAGCGGATGGGATGAGCACTTAGTCAACCCCACTAAGCTCTAAAGAAGACACAGGGATAAACAATGGGAAGTATATGAAAAACTTATCGCCAGATGACTCTTGGAGAGGAACTGTAACAGCAACAAAGTTTCTAAAGATGTGTGCAAGCCGACTGCTTGCACTGAAGACTTGTTAAGGGTATAAGACCTATCACCAACACCGATTAATAGAAAGTGAAAATATCTAAAAATACCAAGGGAAGTACTGATGAAAAGCAGCTGAAAGGCTGAGGAACTCCGCAGGGTCCTTAAGGGAAAGGGATGAAAACCAAGCAGGTATAATAGAAGGTCACGGAGCACTTTACGCAGCCTAATACTGTGACCTTCTATAGCCGAGCCGGACACCACAGGACTGTCTGTCACTAATGTCAAGAAGCCACTAGATAATGGAGACAGTCGGTGCTGCTTACCGCCATAATGTTAGCCCTTATTGTCAATCGTTGCTTTCAATGCCATTTATTTTTACTTTCCAGCTCAAAACCTGAATGAAGAAGATGAAAGCAGCAATTTCAAACTAAAACAATGACGCGTTTCAGTCCTCGGTGTCATCATTTCACTTCAGTTATTTAATGGTTTTCCCGAACTCAAAACAGTTTCACAGAATAGGTGACAAGTGTGTGATCAATTGGGGTTTCAAATGCAGAGACCCCCAGAGGGCTTGAGACCACCGCTCTCTTCATAAGAGACCCCTGTTATTGGGACCCCAACATTCTACATCCATCCTATAGATATGGGAATCCCCTTTGTGTTGGCTTCCCCTGCTAATTCTATTTGTCTGCCAGTTCCCATAGAGGATCTGATGGCAAATATCTAAATGGCCTGACCACTATAGAGGAAGGTAGAAGAGGCGAAGAAAAGAAAATCCTGCCATATAAACAATCCGCAACAAACAAGACAATAACAGGCTCCAAAGACTTCAGAATGGATATTTAGAGTCGGCCTCGGTCAGGAGTCAGAAGATTCAACACTCAGAAAAGTTTCAAAAACTTTTTATTGATGGATGCGCTGCGGCTGGAAGGTATTCTAGAAAGCGGGAAGAGTATAAAGGAGGAGTGAAAAGTTCCTTTTTTGGATCAATATCGCTACTTTCTTGCCATGTTCTTCTTCAAGCTTCAAAAAAAAATCTTGGATTTGAATAGCAAAGTCTATAAAACCTGGTAATAATGCTTTGTCAACAGCATCTCCTGCGCAGCACGCCATCCCCGATGCCCCGAAGGGTCGTTCTGTGTCACAAAGCCGCTCGTGAAAAATGCCGCCTGTTTGCTACAAAACTTTTATGGTGGCAGAAAAAGCCTCGGCAGAAACTTCACATTTTCGCTATGGGGAAGAAAACAAAAAAAAAAGAAAGCAAATTTTGCAGAACACACTGAAAATCATAGCGAGACTTTAAGGAACTTGGGCTTGTAGAAGAGTGAAAAAGTCAGAAATGAGGCCAACGAGGACTCTGTGATCCCTGTGGTTAAATCCCCAGGAGAGAGGATAAAACGGCAAAATGCAACATTGTTCCTAATCGTCTTTTACAAGTGAAACATTTAATAACTCGTCACAAAAAAATGCAACAAAAAATCTAAAATAAACAGTAAACATCTCGGCTACGTAAGATACAGACTAACAACTACGGGGATAACCTCCAAGACACAGAATCCTGTATATAAAAGTGCACAATTAAGGCTAGGTTCACATTTCCGTTAAAATGTATCAGTCACAATTCGCAGCTATGGTAAACTACGCAATCCGTTTAGCGGATTTCGTTGTGTCCCATAGACTTGTATTAGTGGCGGATTGCAACTGATGACCTTGTGTTGCATCCGCTGCGCGGCGCATCAGTCGTTTTTGAACTGACCGCCGGACGGGAACAACGCAGAATGTAACGTTTTTCGGGCCGTCAAAATTAACGCACCGCGCAGGAATCCGTCGCCATCCGTCAAGCATGTAATGTTTGTCTGTGGTGCTGGATTCCGCCATAATCGGTCTTACGACGGAATCCAGTGCTGGATTCCGTCATGCTCTACTGAGCATGCCCAGCATGTTCAGCACACCCACAAACGGATCATGACTGATCCGTCAAAAAATGGACGCACAGCGGATGCAACGGACGCGACAGATCAGTATCTTCACAGGATTCCTTCCTATCGTTTGATACAAGAATATGTTATGGAAGACTTTTTAGGGCCGCGTTCAGACACTGATGGGTTCCAATTTCCTTACATCCCTCTATCTGAATGGAAAGTCATCTTCGATATTACGCTCAGCGCCAAATGTTCTTCCCATAAGCCACATCTTTAAGCACCTAGGACCCTCATTGTAACACCTCTAAGGCTCTGTTCACACCTGATGTGGAGGCTCCAGTTGATGTCGAAAAGGCAAAAAGCTCCCCATGACGAGTCGTAAAAGGTACCATCGGAGAGTAAAAGGTGCTGACAGAAGACATAACCCCCATGCAAGTTACCACTATCAGGACATGAGGCACGGGTAACAGACAGTCATGTGGTTTCTGGCCATAGAAGGTCACAGCGTTTGGCTGCACAGAATGCTTCCTGACTTTCCATTGCTCCTTTCCTGACTTTCCTGATGGATTCATCCCTCCCTTTGCCACCCTGCTGCTGATCGTCAGCATCATCTTGGTACGTAAATACCCCCTTCCTTCCTTCGACTGGTGCTGGTGATATTTTCAGTTCATTCAAGCCTTGGTTGGAAGCAGGTGGCTTGTCCTCCTTTGTGGTACCATTGCTGAAGACTTTGCAGAACTACCTGTGTAATCTTTGCATAAGTAGTTCACGCACTTCCCCCCATGTTTCCTCCTTGTGTCTTCTCTAGTGTTTAGCGGGGTTGATGAAGAGCTCATCCCATCTGTTCCCTATTTAGAGCCTAGCACTAGGGATACCTAGGGTCAGGTATCCTGCTCGGTGCATAGGTGTGGAACCTATCTAGGGTGGTGAGGGAAGTCAGGGGTCAGGTATCCAGCTCGGCGCATAGGTGCAGAACCTATCTAGGGTTGTGAGGGAAGTCAGGGCCAGGTATCCAGCTCGGTGCATAGGTATGGAACCTATCTAGGGTTGTGAGGGAAGTCAGGGCCAGGTATCCAGCTCGGTGCATAGGTATGGAACCTATCTAGGGTGATGAGGGAAGTCAGGGGTCAGGTATCCGACTCGGTGCATAGGTGCAGAACCTATCTAAGGTGGTGAGGGAAGCCAGGGCCAGTTATTCTGCTCAGCGCATAGGTGCGGAACCTATCTAGGGTGGTGAGGGAAGTCAGGGCCAGGTATCCTGCTTGGCACATAGGTGTGGAACCTATCTAGGGTGGTGAGGGAAGCCAGGAACCAGCAGTAGGTTTGGTCAGGGGTGACGATCTTCCCTTTTCCTAGACACAGGGTTTCCCTTCCCTTTCGCTTGATATTTCCCAATATCTAGCATGACAGCAGCACCTAAAAACTGGGACAATCCCACTGGATCTGGGTCAGTTTGTAGAAATGTCCCATATTCATCTAGGGTACAAAGAGAAGCTTCCAAATAAAAACTGTTCACTTTGCCCAAAAGGACACGCACAAAGCATGACCCAAGGCAAAGGTGTACTAAGAACATGGAGAGCTTTTTCTGCAAGCAAAAACTTATAAAAGTGAAAAAGATTACAATATGCGAAAAAAAAAGCCTCCAAACAACAGAAAAAGAAAGAAATCTTCATGGCATTGTGCGGTGAAACCCACTGATAATGTTACATAAAGCATTACTGTCATAGTAATAAAACAACCAAGGCCCCAGAGAAGAGACAAAACATCCACAGAACAGGAGCCGGGGAGATGTGCCGAGCGCTTAATGGACGGGTAACCTTGAGATTTTCTAAAGTTTCCCATTGCTAGGCAGCGGTCTTGTGTTTCTACACAATTTGGCATGACCTGAATTTCACATATGATGGAACTCGCAATCCGGGGAGTCAGACGTATACAATAAAGAGCGAAGTCTCAGCTTCAGCTCCATGTGATTGGTGGACCGGAGTGGTAAAGCCGCCAGACACATTAGATACAAGTCAGCCAAGTATGCCAAATACGCAGGGATCGGTGTGAACAGAGCACTCCCGATACTGTACGGCCAGATAATGATTTTGGACAATTGATTTCTTTGATCCAACATGTCTGATTTTGGACGCCGATCTCTTTGCTCTCTGATAAGGATCTGTCATGTCTGATTTTGGATGGCCGATCTCTTTGCTCTTCAAGGAATCGGTGTAAATGGAGCACTCCCAATACTGTACGGCCAGATAATGATTTTAGACAATCAATCTCTTTCATCTGACATGTCTGATTTTGGATGTTCGATCTCTTTGCTCTCTGATAAGGATCTGTCTGATTTTGGATGTTTGATCTCTTTGTTCTCTGATAAGGATCTGTCTGATTTTGGATGTTTGATCTCTTTGCTCTCTGATAAGGATCTGTCTGATTTTGGATGTTCGATCTCTTTGCTCTCTGATAAGGATCTGTCTGATTTTGGATGTTTGATCTCTTTGCTCTCTGATAAGGATCTGTTTGATTTTGGATGTTTGATCTCTTTGCTCTCTGATAAGGATCTGTTTGATTTTGGATGTTTGATCTCTTTGCGCTCTGATAAGGATCTGTCTGATTTTGGATGTTCGATCTCTTTGCTCTCTGATAAGGATCTGTTTGATTTTGGATGTTTGATCTCTTTGCTCTCTGATAAGGATCTGTTTGATTTTGGATGTTTGATCTCTTTGCTCTCTGATAAGGATCTGTCTGATTTTGGATGTTTGATCTCTTTGCTCTCTGATAAGGATCTGTTTGATTTTGGATGTTTGATCTCTTTGCTCTCTGATAAGGATCTGTTTGATTTTGGATGTTTGATCTCTTTGCGCTCTGATAAGGATCTGTCTGATTTTGGATGTTCGATCTCTTTGCTCTCTGATAAGGATCTGTTTGATTTTGGATGTTTGATCTCTTTGCTCTCTGATAAGGATCTGTTTGATTTTGGATGTTTGATCTCTGTGCTCTCTGATAAGGATCTGTTTGATTTTGGATGTTTGATCTCTTTGCTCTCTGATAAGGATCTGTCTGATTTTGGATGTTCGATCTCTTTGCTCTCTGATAAGGATCTGTTTGATTTTGGATGTTTGATCTCTTTGCTCTCTGATAAGGATCTGTCTGATTTTGGATGGTTGATCTCTTTGTTCTCTGATAAGGATCTGTCTGATTTTGGATGTTTGATCTCTGTGCTCTCTGATAAGGATCTGTCTGATTTTGGATGTTTGATCTCTTTGCTCTCTGATAAGGATCTGTCTGATTTTGGATGTCCGATCTGTTTGCTCTCTGATAAGGATCTGTCTGATTTTGGATGTTTGATCTCTTTGCTCTCTGATAAGGATCTGTCTGATTTTGGATGTTCGATCTCTGTGCTCTCTGATAAGGATCTGTCTGATTTTGGATATTTGATCTCTTTGCTCTCTGATAAGGATCTGTCTGATTTTGGATTGCCGATCTCTGTGCTCTCTGATAAGGATCTGTCTGATTTTGGATGTTTGATCTCTTTGTTCTCTGATAAGGATCTGTCTGATTTTGGATGTTTGATCTCTTTGTTCTCTGATAAGGATCTGTCTGATTTTGGATGTTTGATCTCTTTGTTCTCTGATAAGGATCTGTCTGATTTTGGATGTTTGATCTCTGTGCTCTCTGATAAGGATCTGTCATGTCTGATTTTGGATGGCCGATCTCTTTGCTCTCTGATAAGGATCTGTCTGATTTTGGATGTCCGATCTGTTTGCTCTCTGATAAGGATCTGTCTGATTTTGGATGTCCTATCTCTGTGCTCTCTGATAAGGATCTGCCTGATTTTGGATGTTCCATCTCTGTGCTCTCTGATAAGGATCTGTCTGATTTTGGATATTTGATCTCTTTGCTCTCTGATAAGGATCTGTCTGATTTTGGATGTTCGATCTCTTTGCTCTCTGATAAGGATCTGTCTGATTTTGGATATTTGATCTCTTTGCTCTCTGATAAGGATCTGTCTGATTTTGGATGCCCGATCTCTTTGCTCTCTGATAAGGATCTGTCTGATTTTGGATGTTCGATCTCTTTGCTCTCTGATAAGGATCTGTCTGATTTTGGATGTTTGATCTCTTTGCTCTCTGATAAGGATCTGTCTGATTTTGGATGTTTGATCTCTTTGCTCTCTGATAAGGATCTGTCTGATTTTAGAAGGCCTCTCTCATTTCTCTGATAATGATCCCACAGTAAACTTCCGCCCTTCTACAGTAAAAATAATGAAATTGAGGAAGAATCTTTGGATTATGCTTTTATTGGGGTGAAAAACAAAAAGCCTGGCTGAACCGCGGAAAATAAAATAAGTCTCGTCTAACCGACGTTTCGGTCCAAGCATGGACCTTTTTCAAGGTAATGGGGACCTGTACAGCATGAAGCAAATCAACAAATATTCTATATGATGGAACTCGCAATCCAGGGAGTCAGACGTATACAATAAAGAGCGAAGTCTCAGCTTCAGCTCCATGTGATTGGTGGACCGGAGTGGTAAAGCCGCCAGACACATTAGATACAAGTCAGCCAAGTATGCCAAATACGCAGGGATCGGTGTGAACAGAGCACTCCCGATACTGTACGGCCAGATAATGATTTTAGACAATTGATTTCTTTGATCCAACATGTATGATTTTGGACGCCGATCTCTTTGCTCTCTGATAAGGATCTGTCATGTCTGATTTTGGATGGCCGATCTCTTTGCTCTTCAAGGAATCGGTGTGAATGGAGCACTCCCAATACTGTACGGCCAAATAATGATTTTAGACAATCAATCTCTTTCATCTGACATGTCTGATTTTGGATGTTCGATCTCTTTGCTCTCTGATAAGGATCTGTTTGATTTTGGATGTTTGATCTCTTTGCTCTCTGATAAGGATCTGTTTGATTTTGGATGTTTGATCTCTTTGCTCTCTGATAAGGATCTGTCTGATTTTGGATGTTCGATCTCTTTGCTCTCTGATAAGGATCTGTTTGATTTTGGATGTTTGATCTCTTTGCTCTCTGATAAGGATCTGTTTGATTTTGGATGTTTGATCTCTTTGCTCTCTGATAAGGATCTGTCTGATTTTGGATGTTCGATCTCTTTGCTCTCTGATAAGGATCTGTTTGATTTTGGATGTTTGATCTCTTTGCTCTCTGATAAGGATCTGTCTGATTTTGGATGGTTGATCTCTTTGTTCTCTGATAAGGATCTGTCTGATTTTGGATGTTTGATCTCTTTGCTCTCTGATAAGGATCTGTCTGATTTTGGATGTCCGATCTGTTTGCTCTCTGATAAGGATCTGTCTGATTTTGGATGTTTGATCTCTTTGCTCTCTGATAAGGATCTGTCTGATTTTGGATGTTCGATCTCTGTGCTCTCTGATAAGGATCTGTCTGATTTTGGATATTTGATCTCTTTGCTCTCTGATAAGGATCTGTCTGATTTTGGATTGCCGATCTCTGTGCTCTCTGATAAGGATCTGTCTGATTTTGGATGTTTGATCTCTTTGTTCTCTGATAAGGATCTGTCTGATTTTGGATGTTTGATCTCTTTGTTCTCTGATAAGGATCTGTCTGATTTTGGATGTTTGATCTCTTTGTTCTCTGATAAGGATCTGTCTGATTTTGGATGTTTGATCTCTGTGCTCTCTGATAAGGATCTGTCTGATTTTGGATGTTTGATCTCTTTGCTCTCTGATAAGGATCTGTCTGATTTTGGATGTCCGATCTGTTTGCTCTCTGATAAGGATCTGTCTGATTTTGGATGTCCTATCTCTGTGCTCTCTGATAAGGATCTGTCTGATTTTGGATGTTCCATCTCTGTGCTCTCTGATAAGGATCTGTCTGATTTTGGATATTTGATCTCTTTGCTCTCTGATAAGGATCTGTCTGATTTTGGATGTTCGATCTCTTTGCTCTCTGATAAGGATCTGTCTGATTTTGGATATTTGATCTCTTTGCTCTCTGATAAGGATCTGTCTGATTTTGGATGCCCGATCTCTTTGCTCTCTGATAAGGATCTGTCTGATTTTGGATGTTCGATCTCTTTGCTCTCTGATAAGGATCTGTCTGATTTTGGATGTTCGATCTCTTTGCTCTCTGATAAGGATCTGTCTGATTTTGGATGTTTGATCTCTTTGCTCTCTGATAAGGATCTGTCTGATTTTGGATGTTTGATCTCTTTGCTCTCTGATAAGGATCTGTCTGATTTTAGAAGGCCTCTCTCATTTCTCTGATAATGATCCCACAGTAAACTTCCGCCCTTCTACAGTAAAAATAATGAAATTGAGGAAGAATCTTTGGATTATGCTTTTATTGGGGTGAAAAACAAAAAGCCTGGCTGAACCGCGGAAAATAAAATAAGTCTCGTCTAACCGACGTTTCGGTCCAAGCATGGACCTTTTTCAAGGTAATGGGGACCTGTACAGCATGAAGCAAATCAACAAATATTCTATAAGTGAACACCGTAATAAAAGCACAAGCCAAAGAATCTTCCTCTATATTATTACTTTTACTGTATGAGCGTCGAAGTTTACTTTTTTTTTAGTTTGTTGCATTTACTTCAGAGCACCAATTGTACCACGGTCGAGCCAGGTTTCACTTTTCGATAAGGATGCGACAGTATCTGCTCATACACTGCTATGTGTAACATAGCTCCTAAGCTGACCCGAAGACTGCGGCCCCCTGTCCCTTATCTCGAAGGTAGGTTTGATGGTAGCCAAGTTCGAGCCCCCAGCGTGACCCTGTATCCTGTCTGAACCCTGACACTCCACCTCCCCCACCCAGGGAGCGGGCCGGAAGCCTCAAAACCCCACAAATAGGTACAAACAAGGGTAAACAAACTCACACGCATTGCACTTAAACATGAACGAGGGACAGTATGTGAACTGGGTGTAAAGCAAAAAGGGGTAGGAAATAAACGCACAACTGGAGGACTTACACACCACGCTGAACTGCAACTGTAGATCACCACAAGACAGGATAACCACAGGAACCGAGGAAGCAAAGCTATACCCGGCACTCGGGAAGCAGAAGCTATACCCGGCACTCGGGAAGCAGAAGCCTTACCCGGCACTCGGGAAGCAGAAGCCATACCCGGCACTCGGGAAGCAGAAGCCATACCCGGCACTCGGGAAGCAGAAGCCATACCCGGCACTCGGGAAGCAGAAGCCTTACCCGGCACTCGGGAAGCAGAAGCCTTACCCGGCACTCGGGAAGCAGAAGCCTTCCCCAGCACTCGGGAAGCAGAAGCCTTACCCGGCACTCGGGAAGCAGAAGCCTTACCCGGCACTCGGGAAGCAGAAGCCTTACCTGGCACTCGGGAAGCAGAAGCCTTACCCGGCACTCGGGAAGCAGAAGCTATACCCGGCACTCGGGAAGCAGAAGCTATACCCGGCACTCGGGAAGCAGAAGCTATGCCCGGCACTCGGGAAGCAGAAGCTATGCCCGGCACTCGGGAAGCAGAAGCTATACCCAGCACACGGGAAGCAGAAGCTATGCCCGGCACTCGGGAAGCAGAAGCTATGCCCGGCACTCGGGAAGCAGAAGCTATGCCCGGCACTCGGGAAGCAGAAGTAATAACCGGCACTCGGGAGGCAGAAGCTATATCCGGCACTCAGGAAGCAAAAGCTATATCCGGCACGCAGCCTCATCAACCAGCACCTTATAAAGGGTGAAGACAGCTGATCAGCAGCCTGAACGCCAAGCAGATGACTACAAGCTAGCAGGAATTAACTCCTGTTGTACTAGAGAGAAGTGAAGCCAGATGCAGCCGACACCCAAGAAGGGCTGCGCAACTAAGATTCCTGGCTGTTTGTCAGACTCTGCAGTGCTGTCGCCGCCATGACACCCAAAGAGTGCAACTCTGAACACCGCACGACATCTAGTATCACTTGGCGCAGTATGCCGATGCTGCCGCGTAAGTAGAAGGCATATGCTTGGATTAAATATTGGGAAATCCTTCCAATGTATATACCGGACATACACCACAAATGTAGCGTGCTGGGCACGTCCACTCACAAGTTTGTTGACCGCTTCCAGCAGAATTGTGAATACAGCTCTGGAGTATAATAAAAGCTGTAAGGAAAAAAAATATATGTTTGTAGCAACTGGTTACAAAAACTACTTGGTGTGAACCTGTCCTACGAGTTTAACTTTCCGGAAAGTACAAAGATGAAACTTTTACAAACTACTGAAGACATCAGGTGCCAAGTGACTCTGCGCCAAGATGGATGAGGCGCGATGTTCTCTGGCAAAACTCCAGATACAATCTTTAATTAATTAAACCAAACTCTCCGCTTTGTAAACATATCACTCGATCACTTTATACCCCGAGAACACAATCTCGAAAAATTCTGCGGCAAAAAAAAAAAAAAAAAAAGGGAGATTATCGTCGGAGAAGAAGTAACTTTTTATCTAATCCCATAAATAACGCTCTTTAGAGGGAAATTAAATTCACAAGCATGCCTCTGAATAGATGAATAATGTAAATGCACGGCTATTAAACGTCCCTCCACCGGATCCGGCACTTCAGCAAACAGCCCCGAATATATCGAGGAGAACGCGCACTTTATTGGCCATCCAATATTCACTGCTGTGGGATTTCACCATTAAGAATGAATTCTTGATTTGCCCTTAAAATTACTCTTAAGGGGAAGATTGGGACCGTTACTAAACGCCAGAGCTGCTTAAATCAGATCTTCTCCTCCCTTCCCTCCTATAACCCATCATCCTTGTAGAAAGATTTTCTCACGAGTGGGATTATAATTACCGTCTGATGCCAGTTTACATAGCGCAGTGCCTTATAAAAAAGACTCAAGATCTTAGGATAGGAAATAGTTGGTACTTGCTAACATCATACACCAGTGGAGGGCAAGTGCTGGCCTTCGGGGGTCTTCCTGCAACAGGGGCAGACATGTGCAGAAATCAATAGCACAAGAAAATCTAAGAAACTTTGTAAAGTGTATTATCAAGGAAATATGCTTCTTTCCCCACTTATGAGCCATTTCTCCCTCCCCCAAAATTACTGCCAATTCAACAAATGTTGCGGAAATAAATAGTACAAGCAAAGCTAAGAAACTTTGTAATGTATATTATCAAGGAAATATGCTTCTTTACCCACTTATGAGCCATTTCTCCCTCCCCCAAAATCACTGTCAATTCAACAAATGTTGTGGAAATGAATAGTACAAGAAAAGTTAAGAAACTTTGTAATGTAATGTATTTTACAAAGGAAATATGCTTTTTTTCCCCATTTATGAGCCATTTCTCCCTCCCCACCCCAAATTACTAGTAAATGACTGCCAATTCAACAAATGTTGCACAAATCAATAGTACAAGCAAATCTAAGAAACTTTGTAAAGTGTATTATCAAGGAAATATGCTTCTTTCCCCACTTATGAGCTATTTCTCTCTCCCCCCAAATTACTGCCAATTCAACAAATGTTGCGGAAATCAATAGTACAAGCAAAGCTAAGAAACTTTGTAATGTATATTATCAAGGAAATATGTTTCTTTCCTCACTTATGAGCCATTTCTCCCTCCCCTAAAATTACTGTCAATTCAATAAATGTTGTGGAAATCAATAGTACAAGCAAAGCTAAGAAACATTGTAATGTATATTATAAAGGAAATATGTTTCCTTCCCCACTTATGAGCCATTTCTCTCCCCCCAACAGTTACTAGTAAATTACTGCCAATTCAACAAATGTTTCAGAAATCAATAGTACAAGCAAATCTAAGAAACTTTGGAATGTACATTATCAAGAAATATGCGTCTTTCCCCACTTATGAGCCATTTATCCCTGCCCCACAATTACTAATAAATTACTGTAAATTCAACAAACGTTGCAGAAATCAATATTACGAGAAAAGCTAAGAAACTTTGTAATGTATATTAACAATGAAATATACTTCTTTCCCCACTTACGAGCCATTTCTCCCAAACAATCTGCTAGTAAATTACTGTCAATTCAACAAATATAATGGAAATCAATAAACAAATCTAAGAAATATTTTAATGTATATTATCCAGGAAATATATTTCCTTCCCCACTTATGAGCCATTTCTCCCTCTCATGCAATTACTAATAACTTACTGCCAATTCAACAAATGTTGTAGAAATAAATAGTACAAACAAATCTAAGAAACTTTGCCATGTATATTATCAAGGAAATATGCTTCTTTCCCCACTTATGAGCAATTTCTCCCTCCCTCATAATTACTGTCAATTCCACAAATGTTGCGGAAATCAATAGTACAAGCAAATCTTAGAAACTTTGTCACGTATATTGTGATGGTGTGATATTGTGGGTTGTGTATCATTTTCTGTAGGTTCGTATATTACGTGTGGTGCTCCATTCTATGTATTATTTGTCCTGTCTGCAGGTTAATAACCCCCTGCAGTGCTTCTGTCCCTAGGTGTTGGGAGGAGGCCCAGAATCCCCCCAAACTCTCTGCTTACCTGGAAGATTTGGTCTGGAGAAAGACAAGAGACAAGCAGGAAGATTCATCCTCTGGGGGAGAAGCTGCGGCTCCCCAGAGAGACCTGGACATTGATCGCTTCCGTGTTCCTGGATTATTTTACCCTCTTTGTAGTGAATTATTTTATAGACCTTCTGGATTGCATGTACCAAATGTTCTTTGGATTGCTCACCTATCTCTCGCATTGTTGATTGTGTGATACCGGAGAAGAACCCCCTGACATATATTATCAAGAAAATATGCTTCTTTCCCCACTCATGAGCCATTTCTCCCTCCCTCCTCCACAATTACTAGTCAATTACTGTCAATTCAACAAACATTGTGGAAATCAATAGGACAAGAAAATCTAAGAAACTTTGTAATATAGATTATCAAGAAAATATTTAATGTATATTATCAAGAAAATATGCTTCTTTCCCCATTCATGAGCCATTTCTCCCTCCCTCCTCCACAATTACTAGTCAATTACTGTCAATTCAACAAACATTGTGGAAATCAATAGGACAAGAAAATCTAAGCAACTTTGTAATATATATTATCAAGAAAATATTTAATGTATATTATCAAGGAAATATGCTTCTTTCCCCATTCATGAGCCATTTCTCCCTCCCTCCTCCACAATTACTAGTCAATTACTGTCAATTCAACAAACATTGTGGAAATCAATAGGACAAGAAAATCTAAGCAACTTTGTAATATATATTATCAAGAAAATATTTAATGTATATTATCAAGGAAATATGCTTCTTTCCCCACTTATGAGCCATTTCTCCCTGGCTCTAGGAAAAGGGCTATAAACTGTCCAGAGCAAGACGAGACGGGCTGCCTGCACACTGAGGGATGAGATTATAGCTGGTTACTGCCAAGTCTAGGCAAAAGGGAAGAGGGAACGGCTGTTTTCTAATTACTGTTAAGGCTGGATTCACAGCTACACTGCTCAGTACTACTGTGTAACGGTCTCCATGCTGTTGATGCTGTGGGGTCACAAGGGGACCCAAGAGGTACGGGGGCTACTAGCACCTCATAAGCAGGTGTAATTGTCCATTATGAAGCGCTATAAGACTGGAAAGGGCCCAAATATTGTCTTGCACAGGGGCCGTTTTCGGTCTGTGTCCGCCAGTAGTGGATATAGTGCAATGAATGTAATGTGCAGCGACTGCTCTACACCGAGCTGCGCAGACCGCGCCGTCAGTAAAGCTATATTAATGCAATTTATCCCTTCAATCCATTAAATGCTAATTAATTTTCTTTCGGCATTTGCAAACAGCTCTGACAACTCATTAGGACTTGTAGAGTACAAATCCGGCACATGTACATTCTCCGGGTAACTGAGGAGCGCGGAATATTGCTGCCAAGTCTTCTGCAGGAGGCAGCTTGTGCGATCAGGAGCAGATTGCCCGGTCTTGGTTCCCCCGTCACATTAGTATGTGTTTTTCTTCCTAATTCTGGCTTTATAAGACACCGACCCCACAACCAATAACACTATAGTGGTACTCTTTCCCCATCCAGTATGGCGGTCATATTAAAAAGTGGCTCGCAATGGATTGGGGGGGGGGGGCTCCGCTATAGAGCACGCCTGTCCTGCGAAGCATGGAGGCGGCGGACCAGAATAGGACGTGGTTCTCCAGTCCCGGCTGCTAAAGTCTGACTTTGATGCAGCGAATTAGAGAATGAATGTAAAGAATTAGAGAGGAAGAGTTTGCAGAAAAGCCTTCAGGGCAAAAATGATAAAATGATATGCTGAGCGCTGCACACGTCAGCTCTGATTTGTACAGGGAGGACACGGCCAAAATCCTAAATGAACTTAACGAAAAGTATATTTACTGCATGTGATGGTGTGATATTGTGGGTTGTGTATCATTTAGTGTAGGTTCGTATTTTAGGCATGGTGCTTTGTCCCTTCTATGTATTATTTGTCCTGTCTGCAGGTTAATAACCCCCTGCAGTGCTTCTGTCCCTAGGAGTGAGGGAGGGGGCCTGGAATCCACCCAAACTCTCTGCTTACCTGGGAGATTATTCAGCAGGAAGTAGGAAGATTTATCATCTGTGGGAGAAGCTGCGGCTCGCCAGAGAGACCTGGACATTTTCCGCTTACTGGACTGTATCCGTGTTCCTGGACTATTTTACCCTCTGTGTGGTGGATTATTTTATGGACCGTCTGACTTGCTTGGAATAAATGTTTTTTGGATTGTTGAATCATCTCTCGCTCTGTTGGTTGTGTCATACCGGAAAAGGAACCCGTGACATGGCAACAATTATGATCATATCGATACTAAACATTGTCACTCTTGTTGCAGAGGTCTATGGGTCATCACAGCCCTGTCTAAAGGAATTAACTAGGATTAAACAAACATGGCTGCTATCTTCCCCAAAATAGTGCCACTCCTATAGACACACCTAGTGCGGTATTACAGCTTAGTTCCATTCACTTCAATAAAGCTAATGCGGAATATTCTCTACGTGTTTCGCAGTATTCCAGCTTCTTCAGGAGAACCAGAGAATTATCTCCTGAAAAAGTTGGAACACTTAGAAACAATTAGACAATAAACCGCACTACTAATACTAATATGTCTGATTCTGACTCTTTGATTTGATACACACCAGTGGCGCATGTCACCTGCTGTCTCCAAACCACCCGCATTACCATGCTGGATTGAACCTGTGAGGCTGTAGCGCCTGGAATCCTGTTTAACAGTAACACCTAGTGTGGATAACCCCTGCCTTAGTCGGGGCAACCCCCGCCCTAATCGGGGCAACCCCCGCCTTAGTCGGGGCAACCCCCGCCTTAGTCGGGGCAACCCCCGCCCTAATCGGGGCAACCCCCGCCTTAGTCGGGGCAACCCCCGCCTTAGTCGGGGTAACCCCCCCCCCTCCGCTGGGGCAACCCCCCCTCCGTTGGGGCAACCCCCGCCTTAGTCCGGGCAACCCCCGCCTTAGTCCGGGCAACCCCTGCCTTAGTCCGGGCAACCCCCGCCTTAGTCCGGGCAACGCCCGCCTTAGTCCGGGCAACGCCCGCCTTAGTCCGGGCAACCCCTGCCTTAGTCCGGGCAACCCCTGCCTTAGTCCGGGTAACGCCCGCCTTAGTCCGGGTAACGCCCGCCTTAGTCCGGGTAACACCCGCCTTAGATTTGGATAACACCCGCCTTAGATTTGGATAACACCCGCCTTAGATTTGGATAACACCTGCCTTAGATTTGCATAACACCTTACTTAGGTCTGGGTAACACCTGCCTTAATCTGGATAATACCTTACTGTGCTTTTCTTGTTCCCCTAGCCGCATCCTATTTTGGGAGAAAGCAGCCATGCATTTGTAACCCACTTTTGAATGACTCTGCAGTGTGACCCAAATGATCCTGAATGTGGTGTAATAAAAATTAAAAAACAAACTTTTTAAAGAATTTCCCCCTTACAAAAAAACAAGAGTAAAGAGCCTTCTCCAAAAGAAAAAGATCTTCATCGGCTCTTGGCCGTCTTCGGGATCCAGATCCAGCAGTAATCAAGTGCCAACTTTTGGAGCCTTGGAACAAGCCTGAACCAAAGCCTTCTCCAAAAGAAAAAGATCTTCATCCATTCTTGGCTGTCTTGAGGATCCAGCAGCAGCCAAGTGCCAACTTTTGGAGCCTTCGAACAAGCCTGAAACCAAAGACTTCTAGAAAGAAATAGATCTTCATCCACTCTTGGCCGTCTTCGGATTCCAGATCCAGCAGTAATCGGTGCCAACTTTTGGAGCCTTAGAACAAGCCTGAACCAAAGACTTCTAGACAGAAATAGATCTTCATCCGCTCTTGGCCATCTTCGGGATCCAGATCTAGCAGCAATCCGGTTCAAACTTTTGGAGCCTTGGAACAAACCTGAACCAAAGCCTTCTCCAAAAGAAAAAGATCTTCATCCGCTCTCGACTGTTTTGAGGATCCAGATCCAGCAGCAATCCAGTGCCAACTTTTGGAGCCTTCGAACAAGCCTTCTCCAAAAGAAAAAGATCTTCATCCGCTCTTGGCCGTCTTCGGGATCCAGATTCAGCAGCAATCCGGTTCCAACTTTTGGAGCCTTGTTTTTTTTACATAGAAGTCTATAGAAAACGGATGCAAAAAAGCACATCGCCAAGAAGGTGGCTGGATTTCTAGCGCCAAAAATTGGAGGAAGCAACCCTTTAAGGAGCCTTGGAACATGCCTTAAATTATTTGGCTAAACGAAAGCCTTCTCCCATTAAAAAAAGGTCTTCATCCGCTCTCGGCTGTCTTGGGGATCTTGACCTTTATCAGTGCAGAGTCTAATAATAGCCGGGTAGGTAAGTCTGGGGTACCGTTTCTTCTTTGATAGATAAGCTACGAAAAAAGGAGTGCAAAAAGCATCATGCCTGGAGGGCAAAAGGTAGTATTATTGACTTGTTTCTATGGTTTTTTCAATGTCTGGAGGGCAGATGTGTTCAGGTTGTAGCAGAAATTATGGCATATCTGCAACATTGAGGCCCTGGATCGATCTGATATCCATGTGCACGAGGTGGCGGTGCCGGTCGGAGCAGATCTCCGGATGATACAGTTGATAGTCGGTTTAAGCACGCGCACATCGTAACACTCATACACCGCCATCTGTCACAGTGATGGAAGGAAAGTCACCGCCACGCATTTCAAATGCCACCTTCGAGGTCGGTGATCGGAGCTGCGCGCTTCTCCGGCGTCCTCCCTCGTCCTTCAGTTTTCTCCTCCCTAAAACGCATCACGCACAATGTCACGACGTCTTCGCTCACAACCATACATTACAGCTAAATGTGCTTTGTTTGGCAGAATGAATCAAAGCGCAGTATGTTTGTTTTTCCAAATGGCCCCTGCGCTACGGACCAAATCGCGTTATCTCTCCGAGAAAAGATGATCAAGAAGGAGAAAGTGTCTGCAAAATATGTCTGTAAGAAGTTCATAGATTCTCGGGGTCAGGAGGAGCGTCTCCATAGAAGCACAAAGCCGTCAGTGTCTCCGCACAAAGGATGCAGGTTACCTCCCGATGTCTCCGCTCAAAACAGATTGAATTACCGAACATGCAAATGGAAAAGGAGGACGATGTTAAATATTCAAGACTGAGCAGCACAAATAACATCACCCAAATTAAACGGATTCAAGGAAACATTAATGCTGATTTGTTTTGTTACTTTGGAACATTTATACTGAGAAATGGAGGAAAAATATTATTATACATAGGAGCAGTATTATAGTAGTTATATTCTTGTACATAGGGGGCAGTATTATAGTAGTTATATTCTTGTACATAGGAGCAGTATTATAGTAGTTATATTCTTGTACATAGGGAGCAGTATGATAGCAGTTATATTCTTGTACATAGGGGCAGTATTATAGTAGTTATATTCTTGTACATAGGAGCAGTATTATAGTAGTTATATTCTTGTACATAGGAGCAGTATTATAGTAGTTATATTCTTGTACATAGGGGGCAGTATTATAGTAGTTATATTCTTGTACATAGGGGTAGTATTATAGTAGTTATATTCTTGTACATAGGAGCAGTATTATAGTAGTTATATTCTTGTACATAGGGGCAGTATTATAGTAGTTATATTCTTGTACATAGGAGCAGTATTATAGTAGTTATATTCTTGTACATAGGGGCAGTATTATAGTAGTTAAATTCTTGTACATAGGGGCAGTATTATAGTAGTTATATTCTTGTACATAGGGGCAGTATTATAGTAGTTAAATTCTTGTACATAGGGGCAGTATTATAGTAGTTATATTCTTGTACATAGGAGCAGTATTATAGCAGTTATATTCTTGTACATAGGGGACAGTATTATAGTAGTTATATTCTTGTACATAGGGGCAGTATTATAGTACTTATATTCTTGTACATAGGAGCAGTATTATAGTAGTTATATTCTTGTACATAGGAGCAGTATTATAGTAGTTATATTCTTGTACATAGGGGCAGTATTATAGTAGTTATATTCTTGTACATAGGGGCAGTATTATAGTAGTTATATTCTTGTATATAGGGGCAGTATTATAGCAGTTATATTCTTGTACATAGGGGACAGTATTATAGTAGTTATATTCTTGTACATAGGGGCAGTATTATAGCAGTTATATTCTTGTACATAGAGGGCAGTATTATAGTAGTTATATTCTTGTACATAGGGGCAGTATTATAGTAGTTATATTCCTGTACATAGGGGCAGTATTATAGTAGTTATATTCTTGTACCTAGGGGCAGTATTATAGCAGTTATATTCTTGTACATAGAGGGCAGTATTATAGTAGTTATATTCTTGTACATAGGGGCAGTATTATAGTAGTTATATTCCTGTACATAGGGGCAGTATTATAGTAGTTATATATTGAGTATAAGCTGTGATGTGATACTGGTGATATCAGCTGTGTAGTATAAGCAATACTGGAAGTCTCCCCATCACACACGTTTCCTATACAAGTCTTCGCTCCCGATGCTGCTCCTAGTAACAAGCTCTTTCTATATTTATCCGAGCGGCTGTAAGTAAGAATCAATAATCTGTCAGGAGCCGGGTCCCATGGAGAAAACGCTGCTCTGTTGTTCCAGGACCCCCTCACCTGATGCAGCTCAGCGTACCCTCCGCTCGGGGGGCTTCTGAGCAGATTCACCCAGGAATAGGCGTTTGCTCCTGCAAATAAACAAAGGCCGGTGCAAGAGCTCGGAGAGACAAACAATGGAGAACAGAGGACGCTTCTTCATCTTCTCCAGGAGCAAGGAGCAAATATCAAGTTGTATATGTAAATGGCAGCGGAGAAGAAGCTGCCAAAAATCAGCGCTTCCAAATTCACAAAGGTCGACGGGAACGAAAAAGCCCAAAGAACAGTCCCCGCTGCCATCTGATTGCTTCTGACGGTGTCAGATCTTCCGGACGGGGGGGGGAAGGGGGGAGATGTTGCTTTTGGACTAGGACCATGTGCGCTCCGACAAGCCGGCACTGAGGCTTCCACTCCAAATATAAAAACTAGTTCTCCCAGACACATGGAAAACTATGTATCTCCAATTTCCTTTTTAAAAAGGTAGAAAAACTGTTTTCTTCCAAATACAGCGCCACACCTGACCACAGGTTGTGTGCGGTACTACAGCTCAGCTCCATTCACTTCAATAGGAGAAGAGCTGTGACACCTTGGCCCAGCCATTCACAGGTGTGCTGCTGATTTTGGAAGACAACCGTCTTTTTTTTTTTACAACCCCTCTTCAGGGCACAGATAATATAAGGACTGATTGATGTGGATGATATGTCAGACGCCATGCAAAATCTCCGTATTACCAGCTCGCGCAGGCGCACTTTGCTCTGCCCTGTTGCGGGCAGACAAAAACAGAGGTGCACCTGCGCAAACCTGTGAGTTCTCTGCGCAGGCACGAGATTTTGCCTGGTGATGTGGATGAAGCAAGTGACGTCATCCATATCGCCAGGCAAAATCTTGAACATGCACAGAGAACTCGCCGGTAGGCGCAGGCTCACCTATGTTTTTGGCTCTGCCCACAACAGGGCAAAGCAGAGTGCGCCTGCGTGAGTCGGGAATGTGTCTGCGCAAGTGCCAATGTGGATGGCGTCATCTACGTCCATCAGCACAGAATGACGGTGAAAAGAGGGACAGGAGGTGCAGATTAGGACGCCCCTCACACCAGACAATTTACATACATTTTTTATAAAGGGATTTTTGGGGGCTACAGTGGGGGATAGGGGGTAACCTGCACCATCATGGAATGCAGCAGATAGCTCCCTTCTCGATCAATAGATTGGTTGTGACAGAAGGGGGCTGGTTTTGCTTTAAAAGAAGATTAGTCAGCCATCCCCCTTGTTTGTCATAGCAAAAGACGGAGCATTATAAGAAAACGTGGCACTCAAGCGGATAAACGTTAATGTGATGGTGTGATATTGTGGGTTGTGTATCATTTTTTCTAGGTTTGTATTTTAGGCGTGGTGCTCTGTCCATTCTATGTATTATTTGTCCTGTCTGCAGGTTAATAACCCCCTGCAGTGCTTCTGTCCCTAGGTGTGGGGGAGGGGGGGCTGGAATCCACCCAAACTCTCTGCTTACCTGGGGGATTATTCAGTCTGTGAGGACAAGAGACAAGCAGGAAGATTCATCCTCTGAGGAAGAAGCTGCGGCTACAGGCAACACCCCAGAGAGAGCATGAGAAACCCTTATTTCCCTGAAAAAGGACTGCTGGAGAATTGTGACTCATCCCAGGGACATTTATCCAATTAGTGGACTATTTTACCCTCTGTGTGGTGGATTATTTTTATGGACCTTCTGTATTGCATGGAATAAAGGTTCTTTGAATTGTTTCCTCATCTCTCGCTCTGTTGATTGTGTGATATTGAAGAAGGACCCCGTGACAATTAAGATTTTAATTCTGAAAAGCAAAACAAAAAATGCACCAACGCGTTTCGGTCCTATGTGACAATTGCAGGGAAAGGACCATCATATGCTGCGGCATACTCTGCAGGGATGAGGACAGTGGTGCAGACTTTGCTCTTAAAACGAGCAGACAGCCCCCTTTATACCTAATAGCTAAGCCAGACCCCTTCTCTGTCAATGCATCAGAAATATGGAGGAATGGGATGAGACAGAGCGCAGATCAAAGGAAACGCTGGACGTAGAGGTTTTATATCTTCTATTTTGCATAAATGTCTGAACATAATTTATTTTTATTTATGAGTATTGGGTCTCCTGACCTTAAAGCCTTATAGACCGGTCCGAAAATCACGTGCATGGGCTGTGAGATGCAGACCTGTAAATTCAGCCGTCCCCGCCGCGGCTCTGCTACACCTCTAACCCTCCCGCTATGGAGCCAAACCAATACTGCCCTCTTCTACACGTGTGTGTGGCTGGTGGATCAGAAGCAATTGTATTCCTTCTTCACTCAATTCTGCCATCGCTCCTGACCTTTACACACTTGATTATAGGTCTCTATCCGTCAGCAGATGATGCACAGTCATTGCTGCGAACAATCTGCCGGCACACCAAGAGTTAAGAGGAATAGAATGTTCGGTATCTTCTGCTTCATTCCGGTGGAAACAATGTATATTCCCAGCAATAATGTAACAATGCGCCTCTGGTCTAAGGTCTCCATTTATTCCACAGGATTCCTTTTTATCAGCCACTAGCTGTACTACCCGGCTTCGCCCGGGTTAATAACTGTTGTTAACAAAATAGAATGTATTAATATTCCCGGGATAGAATGTATAAATAGAATGTATTAATATTCCCGGGATAGAATGTATAAATAGAATGTATTAATATTCCCGGGATAGAATGTATAAATAGAATGTATTAATATTCCCGGGATAGAATGTATAAATAGAATGTATTAATATTCCCGGGATAGAATGTATAAATAGAATGTATTAATATTCCCGGGATAGAATGTATAAATAGAATGTATTAACGCCCGGGATAGTAACTGTCTCTCTGTTTCTCTCCAATTCTCTGTCTGTCTCCCCCTCTGTATATATCTCTCTGTCTCTCTCTATCGCTTTGTCTGTTTGTCTCTTTCCCTGTCTGTCTCAATCTCTTTCCCTGTCTGTCTATCAATCTGTCACTTTCCCGGTCTGTCTCTTTCCCTATCTGTCTCTTTCCCTCCCTTTCCCTGTCTGTCTCTTTCCCTCTGTCCCTTTCCCTGTGTCTGTCTCTTTGTCTGTCTCTTTACCTGTCTTTGTCTGTCTCTTACCCTGTCTGTCTCTTTCCCTTTCTTTCTCGGTCTGTCTGTTTCCCTGTGTCTGTTTCTGTCTCTTTACCTGTCAGTCTGTCTCTTTGTCTGTCTCTTTGTGTCTGTCTCTTACCCTGTCTATGTCTGTTTCTTACCCTGTCTGTGTCTGCCTCTTTCCCTGTCTGTGTCTGTCTCTTTCCCTGTCTGTCTCTTTCCCTGTGTGTCTCTATATCTGTCTCTTTACCTGTCTTTGTCTGTCTCTTACCCTGTCTCTTTCCCTTTCTTTCTCTGTCTGTCTGTTTCCCTGTGTCTGTCTCTTTCCCTGTCAGTCTGTCTCTTTGTCTGTGTCTGTCTCTTTGTGTCTGTCTCTTACCCTGTCTATGTCTGTTTCTTACCCTGTCTGTGTCTGTCTCTTTCCCTGTCTGTGTCTGTCTCTTTCCCTGGCTGCATTGTGACACGCCAACATTCCATATAAGGGCGTGGCTGCGCAGTCTTCTGAAGTTCTGGCTGCACTGTGGCTCACAGCTCCATTCGCTTTAAAGGAGGCAGGTTTTTTGGCGAATAACTGTAAAGCGTGGGGTTAAAATTTCCCCTCAATACATAGCCTATGACGCTCTCGGGGTCCAGTCGTGTGAGTGTGCAAAATTTTGTGGCTGTAGCTGCGACGGTGCAGATGCCAATCCCGGACATACACACATTCAGCTTTATATATTAGATTGCTAAGTGTAAAGACGACTCACCCGAAGTCTTAAGACCTTGCAAGTTATGCTGTAATAGTCACTTCATCAAGCTCCATTTTACGGGCTTAGATAGAAATGTAATTGCGCTTTGGCTCTGTACACACACACAAAAAAGCAAATATGTGTTGCAATTTCTCTGAAATTGGTGCGCGTTTAGCCACTAAGGAAGAAATTGCTCTTGGCTTTGTAAAGGTGTCATGTCTGCGATGCTCCAGATATAAACCTTGCCCAAAGCCGGCGATTCCTGAAATTACACCTTATAGATCTTAAGTAGCTGGAGATGTTAAGCCAGATTACGCTACATTGCTGTATACAGATATATACTCCGTCCTCAGCCGCCAGGATAGGTGAAGCAGTCGCTTACTCTACCATGCAGTCTGAGGGGTGGGCTGGCCCGGGGGGCAGGGGAGCAAGTGCCCCCTGGACCGATCTCCTGCTGGACCAGACACCGTTATAGAGACCCCAACCCTAAAAAGTCGCATTCACCTCCATACGTCTACTATATGCTGCCGCAAGGTAAGTTTACGTGTTACTTTCACAGGTCACCGCCTCCATATTCAGAGCCAGCAGAACATTTTCTTCCCCCAACTGGATGATTTATTTCGGACATATACGCCCCCTAGAAGCAATGGAGATTTCCATATTACGTGCCATGCCGTGACACAATATTAGGCCGATAAGAATTCTATTTGCTGCTGCCTAACTTTATATACAGAGCGCCTATATACAGGGAGAGTATAAAATATACAAACACTCCTATAAACATTGGAGACTATTGGAGATAACCAGCTCCGTGTTTATTAGGCGGGATTCACAGGGTTTGACACTTTGTTCGGTCGGTCAGTGGAGGCGCGTGTTTGAACCCCTGTAAAATGGGATTTGGGCATATGCACCGAGGGGCCCATTGACTATAATGGTGCAGACGGAGTCACAGTGTTCTCTGTTGCATATCATTTTTGGCTATATACGCCTATTTGTGGTGAATAGGAAAATGCAGCCGACTGCATATGGCAGAGAGCCTCCAATAGACATATACTGCCGAAAATTATGTACGGCCGAGCACAGTGTAACTCCATCTGCAGCCTTATAGTTAATGGCCTCATTAATGATTAGGTCCAAATCTTATTTTTGGGGGTTTAGATGCAAGCCCCAATGGAGCCACTGAATATAGGGGTAAATGCTATGTGAACCCTGGCTTAGAGTTAGGGCTGTGCTAATAACACATCTTCAGAGATTATGGAGCCTAGGTATTCTGTGTGCCTCCAAATAGGCACAAACGGCACAAACTGCTCGGCACCAACATCATAGCACCAAAAGCACGGCACCAACAGCTCAGCACCAACAGCTCAGCACCAACAGCACGGCAACAAATGTTCGGCACCAACAGCCCGGCACCAACACGACGGCACCAACAGCCCGGCACCAACACGACGGCACCAACAGCCCGGCACCAACACGACGGCACCAAAAGCTCGGTATCAACAGCACAGCAACAAATGCTCGATACCAACAGCCCGGCACCAACAGCCCGGCAACAAATGCTCGGCACCAACAGCTCGGCACCAACAGCACGGCAACAAATGTTCTGCACCAACAGCCCGGCACCAACACGACGGCACCAACAGCCCGGCACCAACACGACGGCACCAACAGCCCGGCACCAACACGACGGCACCAAAAGCTCGGTATCAACAGCACAGCAACAAATGCTCGACACCAACAGCCCGGCACCAACAGCCCGGCAACAAATGCTCGACACCAACAGCCCGGCACCAACAGCCCGGCAACAAATGCTCGGCACCAACAGCCCGGCACCAACAGTATGGCAACAAATGCTCGGCACCAACAGCACAGCAACAAATGCTCAGCACCAATAGCATGGCAACAAATTCTCGGCACCAACAGTACGGCTAAAAAATGCTCGGCACCAACAGCACAGCAACAAATGCTCGACATCAACAGCACGGCACCAACAGCATGGTAACAAATGCTCGGCACAAACAGCTTGGCACTAGAGATAAGCAAACCCATGGCAGTACGGTTCGGCATGTGCAGCGGAACAGTACCTCCATGGGTTCGGACTTGGCCCGAACCCCAATGGAACTCACTGACTGGCAGTTTGGGCCTCCGCCTAAATGCAGCCAGTCATAAGCAGATCACTTTCAGGGACGGATGAGCTGAGTTTCCGCATTAGTTTTTTGGTGCACACTACATCAGATCCCGCTGTTGTAATCCCTAGAGGCTCGCACTGGGCCGAGCCCTGAGCATCTCCGAGCACAACACTATCAAGATTTTGGAATGGTTTTCAGCCACACTATGGGTGCATTTTGGGAAAAAAATGAACTCGGCCTAGAAAGTGGCTACTAAGAGAACTACGGTTTTGTTGACCACCAAATGGCCTTTGCTTCCTTTAGGTGGAATACGCTTACGTGAGTCATCATCAGACCGCTCCATCTCCTCCTTGTAGGCCAGGAGACGTAGGTTTACGGTTGCTTTTGTTGAGGAGTGTCAGAGAGACAACGCTCTGAGCAGCAGGGTTTTAGTGGTCTCTGGCGGCTCTCGCTAATCTTGGAGCATAAATGTTGCAGAGGTTTTGTGCGCGGTGATTTAATGATTGGGCCCTGCTGGAAGAGGACGGTGAATTTTCCCTTCCATTATTCCATCAGTGGTGGAGAGAGAACAAACTGTGATTCAGGGCTTCTCTTCGCCGGGCAGATCACTCATCGGATTGGACGCTCTTATGTTTTTATATCTGGTGATGGACGAGACACTGAGTGCAATGTATTTTCTGTGAGTTGTTGGAAGAAGCTGAATCTGCAGTAAAAAACATCAGTCCTAAGCCACGCTGCAGAAAATTCAGAATATTCGGAAGGAAACAGAAGTCAAAAAATCCATATTCATGATGAAGTTTCCAATAATTAATAAATCAAGTTAAAAAAATTCCATACCAAAAACAGTGCCACTTCTATCAATAGGCCATCTCAGGTATTGCAACCAGGACTCACTGGAGGTGTAATACTGGTTACAGCCTATGTACAGTAGTGATGCAGAAGCAATTCAAAAAGTCCATATTCATGATGAAGTTTCCAATAATTAATAAATCAAGTTAAAAAAAATTCCATACGAAAAACAGTGCCACTTCTATCAATAGGCCATGTAGGGTATTGCAACCAGGACTCAGTGGAGGTGTAATACTGGTTACAGCCTATGTACAGTAGTGGTGGAGGAGCAATTAAAAAAGTCGATATTCGTGATGAACTTTTCCAATAATTAGTAAACCAGGGGGTTATATAAACTTAAAAAAAAAACACTGTTGATATACCAAAAAAGTGCCACTTCTATTAATAGGCCATGTCAGGTATTGCAACCAGGACTCACTGGAGGTGTAATACCGGTTACAGCCTGTGTACAGTAGTGGTGCAGAAGCAATTCAAAAAGTCGATATTCATGAAGAACTTTCCCAATAATTAATAAACCAGGGGTCATATCAACTTACAAAAAAAATCACTGTTTAGATACCAAAAACAGTGCCACTTCTATGTATAGGCCATGTCCGAAATTGCAACCAGGACTCACTGGAGGTATAATAGCTTCAAAGCTTAATAAAACTCATCACCACAACCAAAAATCTGACTTTGGTCACACATATGCCTTCCTAACGTTTACATTTTATATTCTAACTCAGTATTTGGTTACCTAGAGATAACAAAAGTACGAAAATAAAACTAAACCCTTCACAATGACTTTTGCACACGCTCATTAGATGCTTTATTGATGTTCATGTACATGTGCATTTCCTGAAAAATCAAACAGGAAATTAAATTCTAAAAATGCCCCAGTGGCCAGTGTGAGAATTGCAAGATTTTAATTTTTGTGATATGGAAAAAAATAGAGACATGGCTATGTCAGGTATTGAAACCAGGACTCACTGGCGTTGTAATACCAATTACAGCCTGTGTACAATAGTGGCGCAGTTTCTGAAAGAAACAAAAAGGCAAATGAACGTAAATGACTGAAAAAGTTTAGGGATTTCTCTCATTTCAAAGCTTATTAAAAAAACGCATCATCACAATCCCAAATATGACTTTGGTCACACCTATGCCTTCCTAACATTGACATTTTATATTCTAACTCAGTATTTGGTTACCTACAGATGACAAAAGTACGAAAATAAATCCAAACCCTTCACAATGACTTTTGCACACGCTCATTAGATGCTTCATTGCTGCTCATGTACATGTGCATTTTCTGAAAAATTAAACAGGAAGTTAGATTCTAAAAATGCCCCAGTGGCCAGTGTGAGAATTGCAAGATTTTAATGATATGGAAAAAAATACATAAAATTAAAAAAAAATGCATTCAACACAAACAATGATTTAGGTCATTTTCAGATGCCACATTCTTTTTAAACTTATCAGGAAGGTATCATTATTTATGGGCAGTGGGCTTGTGTGTGAAACATCTCCGGCTCTGCTGCCTTCAGTCTGGTTGGGGGGAGGTCGAGAAGACAAACAATTGTGTGCAGTCAAAGCAGAGAGGCGTCTAATTTGTAAGGATTCATTTCGGTTTTCATCTTGCTCCTGTCACGGAGAATACATGAACAGCAGCAGTTGGTATTATCTGGAGACCTGAGCAGACGCGTTTCGATGGTTGACTTGACAGCTGTTCCGTAAAACAAGATTCATACAACATCTTAAATATCAGATGGTGGGGGGAGGGGGGCTGGGGATCACAGGTCTTCCAGTGATAGACTCTCATGTGAACAGTGGCCAAAAACTGAAAATCTGACCGTGAAAATGGAGAATATCTATTGAGTAAAGTTTGACACAAGTCAATGTCAAACTCAGCAAGACGGTAACATCTGTATCTGTATGCCAACAACTGATGAAGCTGGATTTTAGAAAGTTTGGACGTTATTGCCAGGATCAGTTACTGATCGCTGAGAGTCTGAACCCTGAGATGATCCTGAGGACTGGGCTCTGCACAAGAGGAGAGAGAGCATGTGCACCGTTGTTCCTTGTATAGCCAAACAGATGTGCACCATTGCTCCTTCTATAGCCAAACACATGCGCACCATTGCTCCTTCTATAGCCAAACACATGCGCACCATTGCTCCTTCTATAGCCAAACACATGCGCACCATTGCTCTTTCTATAGCCAAACACATGCGCACCATTTCTCCTTCTATAGCCAAACACATGCGCACCATTGCTCCTTCTATAGCCAAACTCATGCGCACCATTTCTCCTTCTATAGCCAAACATATGTGCACCATTTCTCCTTCTATAGCCAAACATATGTGCACCATTGCTCTTTCTATATCCAGGTGCATGCGCACCATTGCTCTTTCTATAGCCAAGTGCATGTGCACAATTCCTCCGTCTATAGTTCAGCATATGCACACCATTGCTTTATCTATAGCCAGGCGCATGTGCATGCGAAGCATTGCTCTACTATTGACAAAGCACATGTGCACTATTGCTTCTTCTATAACCAAACAAATTCACACCATTGCTCTTTCTATAACCAATAGCCAGGCGTATGCGCACCATTGCTCCTTCTATAGCCAGGCGCAAGCTAACCAATGCTCCTTTTATGGCCAAGCGCATGTGTACCATTGCATCTTCTATAGTCATGCCAATTCACACCATTGCTCCCTCTATAGCCAAGCACAAACGCACCATTTCTCCCTTCTATAGCCAAATACATGTGCACCAATGCTTCTTCTATAACCAAGCAAATTCGCACCATTGCTCTTTCTATAAGCAATAAGCCAGGCGCATGCGCACCATTCTATAGCCAGGCGCATGTGCAGCATTGCTCTTTCTATATTTGACTGTATAGGCACTATTTCTCCTTCAATAGCCAACCTCATGTGCACCATTGCTCCTTCTATAGCCAAGGGCATGTGCATCATTTCTCCTTCTATAGCTGAGCGCATGCACAACATTGCTCTTTCCACAGCCAACCGTATGCACACCATTGCTCCTTCTATATCCAAGCGATTTCTCACCATTGCTCCCTCTATAGCCAGGCACAAATGCACCATTGCATCTTCTATAACCATGAGCATGCGCACCATTGCTCCTTCTATAGCCAGGCACACGAGGACCATTGCTCCTTCTATAACCAAACAAATTTGCACCATTGTTCCTTCCATAGCCTAGGCACATTCTATAGCCAAGCAAATTCGTACCATTGCTCCCTCTACAGCCAGGCACAAACTCACCATTGTTCCTTCTATAGCCGGGCGCATGCGCACCATTGCTCCTTCTATAACCAAGCGCATGCTCCATCACCATTCTATTTAGATACTTCTTTAGATTCCTTTGTAGTCTTCAAGCCTCAAAAAAAACTCCTAAAAAAACTATTTGTAACCAAGAAAAAGAAGAAAGGAACACTTGATTCCTTCCGGAGTTTTACTTCTCCCCTTTCTGACCCTGCGTAACGTTTTACTGCACAGTAAACAGCGAACATCACAGCCGCTGCCACCAGTGCAGTAAAGCAGCCGCTCCGTGGATCAATATATCCTTAAAAATAAAAAAAGGAACCGATCTGCCGGGGCCGTAGCATTGTAATAATACCGCTCTGTGGGATCCTGCATGCTTCTGCCCTCGGTGACCATTAGCATGCAGAGGACGACCCCGGTAATTTGCCGGCATGGATGTCTTCCAGATGCAGCCGGGGCGCCGTGCATCACAGGCCATTACTGGCCGCAGGGCTCCGCCGCCGGGTCTCTTCCGGACATTACCTAACATTATAGGGATCATAAACATTAACATTAAGGTGAAACACTAAATGGATTGTTATTGGGCGGAATCTTTATGTTTTTTCTAAATGTTAATGTTAAACAAAATTGCGATGGTGGATGCTGCGGAGGAGGGGGTTTGTGCTGTAGGAAAGGTCAATTCAGCAGACTTATTGGCAGGGGTAGAATAAGAGGAGCAGAGGGTGATATTAGTAAAAAGCCTTTAGACTTTACATCATCGGACAATTCCAAGTTAGAGACATTGTATCAAACTATCAGAAGGTTTTGGCTGCAGACTGTGCTGGATACAATTGTATTCAGGTCTCCGCAGGAATAGAAATGTACAAGGTGAATCACCATGGACTGGAAACAGTCTTCTCATTCACTGACAGCAAGCACAGGAATTGAATCAAAGTAGATCAGAAGGTGGCACAGCTTTCAGTCATATATTGTCACCAGTGTGTGTCACGACCGGATGAGATCTCTGGGATCAGAAGGTCACAGTGTATAGTTAACTGCAGATCCACTTGAGTGCCCGCTCATTGTTTACCCTGAGTTGGAGCGTATTTAATTCCATCCGATTCTGAAGGGTTTAAGGCTCCTTTCTATCCTACAGTGATCTAACCAGTAGTTGTAACTTCAATGCAATTTGCATCCAGAAATCAGTTTTTTACAGCAGCTCCAACGAATAAACCAAAGAATTGAGGGCAAAAAAACCCTTAAAGTGGCCTGAGTTGGAGCATATTTAAGGCATTGCGCTCATGAAGGGTTAAAGGCTCCTTTCTACCCTGCAGTGATCTAACAAGTCGTTGTAACCTCAATGAAATTCACATCCAGAAATCAGTTTTTTAAAGCAGCTCCAACAAATAAACCAAAGAATTGAGGGCAAAAACAAACAAAAAAAAAAACAAGGCGTCCTGAGTTGCAGTGTATTTAATTCCATCCGGCACTGAAGGGGTTAAGGGTCTTTTCTATCCTGCAGTGATCTAACAAGTATTTGTAACCTCAATGCAATTCACATCCAGAAATAATTTTTTACAGTAGCTCCAACGAATAAACCAAAGTATTGAGAGCAAAAAACCCCCCAACAATGTGTTCTGAGTTGGAGTGTATTTAATTTCATCCGGCACTAAAGGGGTTAAGGGTCCTTTCTATCCTGCAGTGATCTAACCAGTAGTTGTAACGTCCGCTGCACATACCCAATGCAGAAATCGATTTTCTACAGCAGCTCCAATGAATAAACCCATATGTTTGGGGCAAAAGAAAACCAACGCATGTAGCAGAGCCGAGATTATTCTGCATTATATATAATACAAATGATATATTTCCTGAAAAATTCATATTAGCCAAATCCTGGAAACTATTGCCCCAACTGGCCGCCATTTTGCTGGTTTCTATTGAAGGGTTAAAATCATTTCTTTTTAAAACGTGGCGACGCACATCATGACATCACAATCACAGGCAAGCGACGGCTCACGGAAAAAAAAAAGGAGAGTGGTGAGTGCAGAACTGAGGAGGAAAAGGATGTCCACTTTTTTCTTTTCTTTATAACCCCTTCTCTCCTCTCATGCCAGAATTTATTCGGATGGGATTGAATCTGTCGGATGAATAGGAGCCAAGAATCATGTATATATAAAGTGGTAGGTGGCAAATTCGGCTCTGCTACACCTGAAGCGCTGAAACCAAATTACATGTGATCACTGGAGTCCGCGTGCTGCTTGTTAGACGCAGGGGAAGGGGCTGCTCCGAAAATCCGTCCGGAAGAATAAGCCATGATGTTTACCATGTGATGGCTGTAAATTCCAGGTGCGGGGAAGGAAACCCTTATTACATCCGTTAATCACGGGTTGGAGCGGCGCAGTAAAGGGACGGCGGCACGCGGAGGATCCCCTCGGCAGATGATTACAGCCGTTACTGTAGAATTTCCGAGATTACTTTAATAATACAGGCGGCGCTGCCTGCTGAGCAGACACGGCGACGCAGCGCCGAACATGCCCGGGCATCAATCTGCGCCCAGAAGGCGAGATATTGCAGCGAGGAGGCCGAGATTACCTGCAGAAATGTCATTAGCACAATATACAAGACACAAGAGAGGAGCAAAAAAGCCACCGGAAAGGGCGCAGCTCCGGGTTTCCACCACTAGGAGGCGCCGTCCTATTGTAATCTGTGGCTGATGGATGCAATGTAATATAACGCAGAGATAAGTGTTCTGTACTGCAGACTGATCTCATGTCACAGACTAATAAAGACGCCGAGCCATCAGCAGATCTGCGTTTATTTCATTAGTGCGCCCTCTATAGGGAAAAGGCAGAACTGCACCTAAATGGGTGGACCAGGTGACATAGCCTCGCACTAAGGGGCGAGAGGTGAGCTAATCAATTCATAACTATAAAGGAATATCCAAAAATCTGGGATGAAAATCAAAATTTTGGGGGGGATCCATGTCAGACGTTGCACTAAATACTCTGCAGAATGCAGTGAATTTTGCAGGATGTGGAACAAAAAAAAGGGGGGGAAGAAATAGGTGACAATAAGGGGTCACCTCAAAAATAATAAAATAATATAATAATATTTATTCATTTATATAGCGCTATTAATTCCACAGCACTTTACATACATTGGCAAATAAACATTAAAAACCCGAAGACGAATAGCCCTAAGGTTCGAGGCTGACAAGACCTGGCTGTAATAAGGCCCCTTTATATATCAGGTGATAAATAACATGCAATAAACAAAAAGTGGCACAGAACAATACAAACAATAATAAAATCATGCAGACAATAGAATGTGAGATGGACAGATAAGGAATAGAAGAATAAATCACAAAATGTGCAAACCTGCGAGATTCAATAATGTCAAGTTATTGCCAAGTGGATAATGAATGTGAAAAGGTGGAGATATGAAATAGAAAAAGGATCGACGCGTTTCGCCTCCAGAAGAGAGGCTTCTTCAGGGCCAAAAAGCAAAATAAGCTTGTATGTAATTGCATATATATATATATATATGCAAACACACATATACATCTATATCTATATATATATATATATATATATATATATATATATATATATATATATATATAAAAGTCCAACAATGTAGACCAGCTCACTCCTGTGAACCACCTGGAACCTCAGCTGACCTGGTTAACTCCGTTGTGCCCGGATCAGGATGTAGAAGTCCATCCATACAAATGTGATATATATATATATATATATATATATACATATATATATATATATATAGAGAGAGAGAGAGAGAGATCCTGCCACTGCCAGCGTTGAAACATGTGAAGGTGTCTCCGTGGATTTCTTGTTTTTTTTTTTTATATATATATATATATATATATATGTATATATATATATATGTGTATATATATATATATACACACACATACACAAAATTGATAGATAATCATGAATTATCACCATGTGTGACGGTGTATGACTGTTGCAGAAAATTTCTGGGACTTCTAGTATTAAAGAGGACCAAAGTCGTTCTCTGCAGTAGCGCACACGAGGGGGTCCTGAGCACCGGATCACTAGGTGCAGGTTGCACTTTGATACTTTGGCCAATATTAAGGCCGAATACCAGATCTGTGACGTTGGGACCCTGGTGATTTAACCCTCTGGTGGGAACAATATCTTTAATAACGAGTTTGGGAATAATGTGCCTGTCAGGCGCAGGCTACAAAAATACCTATAATATCTAATATTTGCAATTTCAGTGATCTAAAAGTGATCAGAGACCTTCATAGGGATGCAATAAAAGAGACTACACATAATCAGGTGCAAAAAAAACCCATTTACTCCACATAAAAGTAATAACTCTGAAATACACACAAAACTCCCACCAAATAGCCCCCAGTTATAACACATAACGGTTATTAAAAAGAGAAAAATTTAGCAAAAAAAAACAATTTCAAGGCACCTAAAATAATATTACATAATTATTCAGAATTAGATCCTGAAGTTTCCCCATAAAAAAACACATTTGCAGAGCAAAGAGCAAGAGCAATCTTATAAAGTGTGATGTGTTCGGGAACAATGAGCCTGAGAAGCCAGCACAGGTATATCTGCCCTCCTGAAGCTCTGCAGAGAGCCAGGAGACTACCTGGAGAGAGGGGATTTCCTGAAAATCTGGTGAGGAGGGAGAAATGAAAGTAAAAGAGAAGCGCCTATCAGGCACATTAATCCCATCCGAGGGTTAAGAAACCCTGCCATAGAAGATGGCCAAACATTACATCCAAATGTCCTGATAGGAAGGTGAAGAGGACGTATCCCGATGGTAATCATTCACTGGCAACAAGCAGAGATCTTAAAGCAGTAAGGAATTAAGACAAAGTATATTCAAGACCCCCCGATAAGGATGCAGGACCCTGGGGCGGCTGCCATATATTCCTATAGGAAGGAACCGCTGCAGACTATCGCTCAGGATGCGCGGAGCCCCAGATCTATCCAGTACAAGCCGCGCATTGTCTGACAACTGTTCCTGCGTTAGCATTCATTAGACGGCTCGGTCAAGCAGCCCATGTTAGATTAATTGATTATTCCATGGTGCCAGCTTCATTGTTCAAAGCAGCTGCCAGGAGGAAGAGAAGCCGGAGCGGTCAGAGCAATGACACCCAGCGAGCGCCGCTCCGCCACTGACTTACACGGGAAGCGGGTGACTGACAGCTCCATGCAAAACTTTAATCAATGCCTCAGAGCAGTGACAGAGACCGAGTGGCGGCCTACCTGTGTCCCGCGCATTTTATGAATTGCTAATCCAGTCAATAGGAGTAACCATGATGTATCCCCCCACCCCCGCTCCGTCTTGTATCCGACGCCAAGTAAAGATGTATCTGCTACAGAAGGTGAAATTACGAGGTGCAGATTACACAAGATAACTTGACACCGAAATGTGTCAGCGACGCGTTACTCTGCATTCGTGATGCTTTTCTTTTTCTTTCCCGCACTCTTTATTTATGCGAGACGTTGGCTGGAGATTCTGTATCTGCAGGCGCGGCTCACTCCTTCAGATACATTGTTATTCTGTACACTATTGTAGTTCCACATCTCGCCACCGGCGGAGTCAAGAGCACGGCACAGATGCACAACAGCTCCACCTAGCTGCGGGCAGAGGAAGTGCAGAGGTCAACAGATGCTAAAATATCTACTTGTGTTCTGATTTAATGAGTGAAGGTCTCAAAATTTTGCTTTGATTCCAAAAAATATTGAAGTTTAATAGGACTTGGGGTCTCTGTAGGCACCAAAGCATAATAAATGGAGTATTAAAATCAATTGTGCTCCCCGGTCTTAGGTACTCACCGCCGCTCTCTTCTGTACCGGTCTTTGGTCTTCCAGCACCAAGGCCAGGGATTAGCTTCATGTAGTCACTTTTGGGGGACGAGGGGTGACCCTCGTCATTAAAGTCAATCACATATGGTAACGCTCACAGCTGGTGTTGAGGCAGCGAGCGGGATTAATAGACCCACTGGACCACAGGGGTCCCTGGCTTACCCTTTAGTGGGAGGGGCTTAACTAAGCACCCACCACGAGGCGGACACCAGGTACCACTCCCAGGGCAGTGACCAGGACTGTAGCAGCTGACGCCAGAACAGGGGACATACTCAGGTATAGATGGGTACAGGAGGGGTGACTGAGGAAGGCAGGTGCGGATAGGAGTGGTGGGCACGGCAGGGGCACACAGGTATGAGAAGGCAGCTACAGGGTGACGGACACGGACAACAGGACTTGATAACTAGCAGACTGGAACACTGACTAATTAGAGGCATTGCACAGCCACCTGCCCTAATGGGAGGGTGCCTTAAATACACTGTGCCTTTCAGCCATAGGCTGAGAGGCATTTCCTGGAAATAGCATGCCGGCCCTTTAAGAGGAAGGCCGGTGTGCACACGAGCGTCTTAGGTGCACTCTCAGGAACCCTGTGCAGCATATATAGGGCCAAGGAGGGGAAGAAGGCAGAAAGGAAATGTGGACGGCTGGGGGAGTGAGGGGGAGGACATGACCCAGCTGGGGTAGTGAGTAAGTTGGCAGTGCTATACATATGTCACCCCCATTTGGACAGGTGAGAACGTGTCCCATCCTTTCTTTCCCGGCTGAATGTGAACAGATACGCGAGGATTAGAATTGGTCATTATTTAATAATATTTATTCACTTATTTAGCGCTATTAATTCCACAGCACTTTACATACACTGGCAACACTGTCCCCATTAGGGCTCACAATCTAAATTCCCTATCAGTATGCTTTTGGAATGTGGGAGGAAACCCACACAAACACGGGGAGAACATACAAACTCCTTGCAGATGGTGTCCTTAGTGGGACTAGAACCCAGGACCCCAGCGCTGCAAGTCTGCAGTGCTAACCACTGAGCCACTGTTTGCCATCCTTTATCTTCGGCGTCAGCATTACGTAGTCGGATCTGGACATCGGTGGGTGGAATTTGTGACCATAATCAGCCTCCCAGAGACGTAACATTTACCGAGGTCCTCAGCCGAAATGTGAAAACCATGGAGAATTGGAAATGTCACCGCGCGTCTTTGAGATGACATCTAAATAAAGAGCGGAGATGAAGCTTTAAGATTCACCGCCGCCGCCACCTTACAAGGGGAAATCATTCAAAACATGTTCCACGAAGGTGCGAAGCCTTAATCGCAGTGTAGACATGAATACAAAAGGTGCCTGACACATGCAATACCTCTTCTCAGCCTCTGGGGGGCACTGTGGGTGATTAAATGAAAGAAAAATGCACTTAAAGCCTCATCCCCATCTGCAGAGAAGCCTTTTCAGTGGCATACAGGCAGCACTAGACTGTTCCTCCTGCAGCCCCCACTAGAGGGAGCTCACTGCAGACAGATCTGAGTGTCTATATCCATATGCAATGAGCTCCCCCTAGTGGTGGCTGAAATCAGCAATTATTAGATCATTTATCAAATCTAATAAGTTAAAGAACCTGAAGTTGCTACCAATGGCGAACTGACTGTATTCAGTACTTGCTTTATAAATCCCTAAGCAGTGAGCTCCTCCTAGTGGTGACTGCAGAAAGCAAAAATAATATATCAAATAATAATGGAAAACAAAATCCTTCAAGGAAAACTTTAATTTCAATTTTTATTTAATAAATCAATAGTACAGATGAAAATAAGCAACTTTGTAATATATCTTATCAGACAAATCTGCTTCTTTCTCCTTCTGGACAAGTGTTTCTTTCTCTATTTATGTGTAAAATATGTATTCAATGCCACTACTGATGGCAATTGGTGCTTTTAAAATTCTATGGAGGGGAGGAGCTAGAAGATGAAAACAGATATTTTGCTGCAAGTTCCCCTGAAATTACACTTGCAGTTCTCCATAGAACTTTAAAAGCACCAAGCGTAATCTCCTAACTTGGTAATGGGAAATTCTGTAAGATGAAAGATATTATGCTGCAAGTTCCCCTGAAATGACACTTGCAGTTCTCTATAGAACTTTATAAGCACCAAGTGTAATCTCTTAACTTGGTAATGGGAAATTCTATAGGATGAAGCTGATATTTTGCTGCAAGTTCCCCTGAAATGACACTTGCAGTTCTCTATACAACTTTATAAGCACCAAGTGTAATCTCTTAACTTGGTAATGGGAAATTCTATAGGATGAAGCTGATATTTTGCTGCAAGTTCCCCTGAAATGACACTTGCAGTTCTCTATACAACTTTATAAGCACCAAGTGTAATCTCTTAACTTGGTAATGGGAAATTCTGTAGGATGAAACAGATATTTTGCTGCAAGTTCCCCAGGAATGACACTTGCAGTTCTCCATAGAACTTTAAAAGCACCAAGTGTAATCTCCTACCTTGGGAATGGGAAATTCTATAGGATGAAGCTGATATTTTGCTGCAAGTTCCCCTGAAATGACACTTGCAGTTCTCCTTAGAACTTTAAAAGCACCAAGTGTAATCTCCTAGCTTGGTAATGGGAAATTCTGTACCATGAAACGGATTATTTTGCTGCAAGTTCTCCTGCAATGACACTTGCAGTACTCCATAGAACTTTATAAGCACCAAGTGTAATCTCCTAGCTTGGTAATAGAAAATTCTGTAGGATGAAACAGATATTTTGCTGCAAGTTCCCCTGCAATGACACTTGCAGTACTCCATAGAACTATTTAAGCACCAAGTGTCATTTCCTAACTTGGTAATGGGAAATTCTGTAGGATGAAAGATATTTTGCTGCAAGTTACCCTGAAATGACACTTGCAGTTTTCCATAGAACTTTAAAAGTACCAAGTGTCATCTCCTAACTTGGTAATGGAAAATGTTGTACTCTCTGTAGACACATTTTATCTTGGAACTGAAAATTTTGAGAATGAAAACAGATTTCTATAATAATATATTTGATAAAGTTTCTTATTTTCACATATTCTATTGATTTATGGAAAAAAAATAATATTAAAGGTTATTTTTTTTAAAGGCCACAACCTGCAATCACCACTAGGGGGAGCTCCCTGAATGCACATTTGAGTTCAGTGCTTGCTGGATAAATCCTTATGCAGTGAGCTCCCCCTAGAGGTGGCTGGGAGCAGGAAAAATTAGATAATTTATCAAATCTGAAAAGAAAAGATCATTTCTTAAAGAACGCTACCTGCAGTCGCCACTTTTATACATAGGTCACAAACTATATAAATACCTATAGACTGAGCTCCCCCTAGTGGTGGCTGCAGGTAACCAAAATTATGTCATTTAAAAAATTCTATTCTTTTCAGATTTGATAAAGAACGTTACCTGTAGTCGCCACTAGTACACAGATTTTAGATCAGAGGATATATAAATACCTAAGCAATGAGCTCCCCCTAGTGGTGGCTGGAGGCAGCAAAAATTAGCTAATTTATCAAATCTGAAAAGAAAAGATCATTTTTTAAAGAACGCCACTAGTATACAGATTTTAGGTTACGGGGCTATAAAACTACCAATGCAAGAGCTCCCCCTAGTGGTGGCTGCAGGTAACTAAAATTATATCATTTATCAAATTAGAAAAAAAATCCTTATTTTTTATTTATTTTTTTTAATGGAGATCCCTTTAATTTCCATCCAATGCAGAAGCGATGGGATCCATATAGGAACATCACAATGTATATCAGGCACTGCTGGGAGGTGTAGTTCACCTATAATTCAGCGCTATTCCTCTTCTGGTGACCGAAATGATCTACGATGCTCAAGGTTAATCATGGCCGTACAATCAGCTCATCATCGACTTCACCTTCCCACAACAGGTCAATAACGCCGGTGACTGCGAGGTGACCGCTCACCGCTCCTCCATATTAAATATTAAACAGGAGAGCCATTAAGGACGAAAATACCAACCTCTTACACCGCGCTGACAGCTTAAAGGTTCCTGTGGGCACGAACAGCGAGAACCTAAAGGTAATAGAGGAGACGACTTAACGCGGGAAGCTTGATGTGTCCCCGGGGAGCCGGAATGGTGATGACCTCGGATGATCTGTGTGGACGGCAGACATAAAATTACAGCAATGGTGCGAGCTGCCGCTGATCGCCACGTCCGTATAAATATATCAGCCAAAGCGTAAAGATCTCATACTGCGCCTAATGCTGAAGCCTTTAAGGGGTTAATCCCATCTTCATAGATGGATATTATGGGATTGAGCTTGTACAATAAAACATTTTTGCAATTTACTGCTTATTAAAATATGAAGTCGTTCCTGAGATATTAACACTTTTCTTTATAGCACGTTGCCTAGGAGACCGACCACCACTACTGTTTAGCTTGTAAGCACTGTGCCGTTAGGAGGAGGATGTAACAGTGTGCTCCAGCAGTCCTGCACAGCTTTATACCCGCGCCTACAAGCGTGGCAGAAAAGACACTGTAAGCCCTGTGTATGTTCTGTTGTCTAACAGGGGTGGTCGGATGCCAAGGCAACGAGCTCAGTGTGCTCCAGCCATCCTGTACTGCTTCATACTCGTGCTTACAAGCTTGGAAGAAAGGTCCTGTAAGCCCTGTGTATGTTCTAATGTTTAGAAGTGATGGTCAGGTGCCAAGGCAATGAGCTGTGTGCTCCAGCGATCCTGCACAGCTTCATACCCGTGCTTACAAGCTTGGCAGAAAAGACACTGTAAGCCCTGTGCATGTTCTGTCGTCTTGCAGCAGTGGTCGGGTGCCAAGGCAACCAGCTCAGTGTGCTGCCTCGATCCTGTACAGCTTCATACCCGTGCTTACAAGCTTGGCAGAAAAGATCTTGTAAGCCCTGGGTATGTTCTGCTGTCTAGCAGCGGTGGTCGGGTGCCAAGGCAACGAGATCAGTGTGCTCCAGTGATCCTGTACAGCTTTTTACCCTTGCTGACAAGTGTGGTAGAAAAGATCCTGTAAGCCCTGTGCAAGTTCTGTCTAGCAGCAGTGGTCGGCTGCCAAGGCAACCAGCTCAGTATGCTACAGCGATCCAGTACAACTTCATACCCGTGCTTACAAGCTTGGCAAAAAAGACACTGTAAGCCCTGTGCATGTTCTGTCGTCTTGCAGCAGTGATCGGGTGCCAAGGCAACCAGCTCAGTGTGCTGCAGCGATCCTGTACAGCTTCATACCCGTGCTTACAAGCTTGGCAGAAAAGGTCTTGTAAGCCCCATGCACGTTTTGCTGTCTAGCAGCGGTGGTCGGGTGCCAAGGCAACGAGCTTCATACAAAAGTGCTAATATCTCAAAAAAAGCTGAAAATTTAAAGAAGCAATAAATTGCAAAAATCTTTCCTTTTGCAAACACAATCCGACAATATCCATTCCTGAAGATGGGAATAGCCCGTAACGGCTCAACGGGACATAGGAGCAAATGTTAGCGGGCGTGTATACTTTCACAACCTCCTTCATTGCACCAAAGAGCTTTGTTCATCCTCCACCGTTTTATGTACACAGCTCCTATGCGGACCTACAAGTATAGTCTGGCCCTGCAGTCCGCTCTCTGCCCATAGTCAGACCCTGCAGACGAAAGACTACACCTGTCTGCAGGGTCTGACTATGCATAATGGTGACCAAAGGGTTGTATGCACAGAATGTTGTTTTTTTTCCTTTATATGTATCAAAACAATGAAAATCAAAACAGTGTATCAAAACAATGAAAATCAAAACAATGTATCAAAACAATGAAATCAGACCAATGTATCAAAACAATGAAAATCAAAACAATGTATCAAAACAATGAAAATGAGACTGAGCTGCAATTCCGGTGCAGCCCATACAGCGGCGCCGTTTTTGGAATGAAGCGGCCATGTTTTTCTAACCTCATACGATCCCTATTAGTGTGTGTATCCCCGCTGTGTGCGTTTCAGGAAAACGAAGGAGCAACGAGACAGAACTAAATTCTCCATGATGGAAGCCGTATCTCATATATCTTAAGCTGAGATAAGCCGCTGAACCCTCGGCATATATAAGCTCGGATCGGACGACTTTAATATAAAGCGAGTGGAGGGCGCCTCTATTGTTCTTATGGAGATCCTGCGAGAGAAACATTAATTCCTGAGCACAAACAATCGTAATCCTCGCTTATAGAAATAACCGAGTGATAAAGGCGACAGATTCGGGGGAAGATCACCCTCCTGGAGGGCTTATGAAGGACGCGGACGGGAGAAAACACATCAACGAGTGTCCTACAAGAGGCTCCACAAGGAGAATTAAAAATATATCAGCAGCCGCCCCCCGAGCGAGAACAAAGACGGAGACTGTATGGCTACAAGCAAAGTATCTCACCTGCAGCGCCACCTATAGGCTGGTCGGGACACTGAAGGATATCGCACTGGACCATGATACCTGCACAGCCCCTAGTGAGTGGGTGGTACAGGAACCATGTTCTCAGGAATGGGGAGTAATGACCCCATGGGATGGATGGATGGATATGGATGGATGGATGGATAAATATGGATGGATGGATAGATATGGATGGATAGATATGGATGGATATGGATGGACATGGATGGATGGATGCACATGAATGGTTGGATATGGATGGATGGATATGGATGGATAGATATGGATGGATGGATGGATAGATATGGATATATGAATGGATGGATATGGATGGATATATATGGATGGATATGGATATATGGATGGATATGGATGGATATGGATATATGGATGGATGGATAGATATGGATATATGAATGGATGGATATGGATGGATATATATGGATGGATGGATATGGATGGATATGGATGGATATGGATATATGGATGGATATGGATGGATAGATAGATAGAGAGATCGAGAGACAGACAGACAGACAGACAGATAGATAAGAATGAGCTGACCCATGAATGTTTGGGTTCGCCGGCTTTGGCAGGACCTTAGTTAAAAATTCGGGACCCGAACTTGACCCCGGACCCTATATAAGTCAATAAAGACTTGAACAACTGTTCTGTAAAATGGTCATTGTAAGGGCTAGTGGGCTGAAAGAAGAAGCAAAAAGGGAGTAAGAGTTGGACAACTGCTCTGAAGACGTGAATAGGGAATGAAAAAAAACCCAACATGGGTTCCCCCTATTTTTGATAATCAGCGCAAGTAAAGCAGACAGCTGGGGGCTGATATTATCAAGCTGGACATGACCATGGTTATTAGGCCCTTCCCAGTCTAAAATTATCAACCCAGAAGTGGCACATCCATGTGATGCCCAGCTCTTCCTGACTGCCCTGGTGTGGCGTTCAGGTTTTTTCATCCCTAAAAATGATGGCTTGATGGATCGATGGATGGATTGATGGATCGATGGATGCATGGATAAAGGGATGGATGGATAGAGGGATGGATGGATGGATAGAGGGATGGATGGATGGATGGATGGATGGATAGAGGGATAGATAGAGGGATGGATGGATGGATAGAGGAATGGATGAATGGATAGAGGAATGGATGAATGGATAGAGGGATGAATGGATAGAGGGATGGATAAAGACATGGATGGATGGAGGGATGGATGTAAAGAGGGATAGCTAGATAGAGGGACAGCTAGATAGAGGGATAGCTAGATAGATAGCTAGATAGAGGGATAGATGGATAGATAGATAGATAGATAGATAGATAGATAGATAGATAGATAGAGGGATAGATAGATAGATAGATAGATAGATAGATAGATAGATAGATAGATAGATAGATAGATAGATAGACAGACAGAGGGATAGACAGAGGGATAGACAGAGGGATAGACAGAGGGATAGACAGAGGGATAGACAGAGGGATGGATAGATAGATAGATAGATGGATAGATTGAGGGATAGAGGGATAGATAGAGGGATGGATAGAGGGATAGATGGATGGATAGAGGGATAGATGGATGGACAGAGGGATTGATAGAGGGATGGATGGATGGATAGAGGAATGGATGAATGGATAGAGGAATGGATGAATGGATAGAGGAATGGATGAATGGATAGAGGGATGGATGAATGGATAGAGGGATGAATGGATAGAGGGATGGATAAAGACATGGATGGATGGAGGGATGGATGTATAGAGGGATAGCTAGATAGAGGGACAGCTAGATAGAGGGATAGCTAGATAGAGGGATAGCTAGATAGAGGGATAGATAGATAGATAGATAGAGGGATAGATAGATAGATAGATAGATAGACAGAGGGATAGACAGAGGGGTAGACAGAGAGGTAGACAGAGGGGTAGACAGAGGGGTAGACAGAGGGGTAGACAGAGGGGTAGACAGAGGGGTAGACAGAGGGATAGACAGAGGGATAGACAGAGGGATAGACAGAGGGATAGACAGAGGGATAGACAGAGGGATAGACAGAGGGATAGACAGAGGGATAGACAGAGGGATAGATAGAGGGATAGATAGAGGGATAGATAGATAGATAGATAGATAGATAGATAGATAGATAGATAGATAGAGGGATAGATAGATAGATAGATAGAGGGATAGAAAGAGGGATAGATAGAGGAATAGATAGATAGATAGATAGAGGGATAGATAGATAGATAGATAGATAGATAGATAGATAGAGGGATATATAGATAGATAGATAGATAGAGGGATAGACAGAGGGATAGATAGAGGGATAGATAGAGGGATAGACAGAGGGATAGATAGATAGATAGGATTCATTATGCCGTTTCGCGGTGTTCTCGGTATATATTGAGCTGTCTGTACTTTTCATCTGCTGCCGTTGGGTAAAATTCACAGAAAATACAATTAAATCCATGTAACGAAGTCTCTGGGAGCAGAAGGTAAATAAGTGCATCTAATACAGAGGCAGGAGGGGCGGCTGGGGACGGATCTCCAGATGAGATGAACTGTAATGAACATATAACATTATTAAATCTGCGTGTGTGGGTGGTAGACTCGGTTCCCGGTGCCCCCGCACCATTATTGACATCTGCAGTGATACTACAGTTAATGCACATAACGATGTCTAAAATCTGCGGTCAAATAAAAGAATGATCAGACAAACAAATGAGGAAAAAAAAAGTGCACCGTAATAGTAATTGCACAGGTCGCCCCGTCCGCCCGGTGTGCACTAGTATTCTGTCTGCCTCCAGTAGAATAAAAGCAAAGGAGGGCACAGACTGTGTACAAAATAGTTCTTGTACTGCTCCAATCAACATTTTTAACCCAAATCTTGCGACATTTTATACTGGAACACTCCAAAATGACCATTTTTGCAAAAAAAAAACAAAAAAACAAAAAACTTTACTTTTCTGCCCCCTTTTGCAGAACTGGTATTAAAAAGTGGGCAAGTAAACCTGTTCTCTCCTTGCAGCACCTGCTTTTCTTGGTCAGGGTGTGACAATAGTGGTGTACCTTGAAGATCGTGGGTCTCAATGCAAATTCTTTTCAAATAATCCTCTAATTAAAGGGGATTTTTTACAGTATTTTTTATTTCTGCTGAGTACCTCCTCCAATTCTCGCTGATCCGCTGATTCTGGAACCGTTTTTCTTTTTTTCCATGCCCCACATTTTCAAACTTATGCCCTGGTTATAATGGTGGAAAGTTCCCTTTCAACAGAACTTTTCTGTGGGCGTTTTCTTTTTCCCTTTTGATACTGTCCAATCAGAACATGGCCACACCCACAGAGAAGTTATGTGGTATAAATAAAGTTGATTGAAAGAGAAATTTGAATCATTATAACTTTGGAACAGAGGGGCACAGAAGAAAAAGGAAAACTGTTCCAACATCACTGGAACAGCAACAATCGGAAGAATTATTCAGTTTATATAAAAAAAATCCAGTGGAAGGCCCCCTTTAAGTGTCATAGCTGAGAATACCCCTGTAAGATTAATTTTTCAGGCATCACCGTATTATGTGCTATTCCAAGGCCCAAATGTGCTTATTCTTGGTCGATGAGCTATGTCTGAAGACGACGGCGCTCCAGGCTCCGGCTTGTTTATGGCTTCTAATAAGAGACTCTATTGTATTGGCCCGAGGTAAGGAGGAAGGACCCAGTTTCTCACATCACTGCTTTACCACCTCAGGGCTGTGCACTGAAGACAGACCTGGGACTCTCCGGGGAAATCTGGACAAGCACAAATTCCGGCAAACCGGAAAACTGGCCAACGCCTTATGTGCCGCCTCTTATAAGATTAGCTGATTGTTCTCCAGATGTCTCTTCAGTTTCTATGATAGATACCAAGTACTGTAAATTGTCATGTGGCTATAGACCCGATCATTCACCCGACAGTCATCTCTACCGACTCCCAGTTGAGGGCGCCTGTGTTCTTGGTAAGAAACACTGATGGACTCCTCTAGTGGTGGCTTATTTCCCAGTTGACGAAAGGATCAGCTTTTGGAAATCCAGTGCACCAAATCCTTCAATTTCCCATCATCTGGAGGCTTAGACCGATATTGGTGGGTTGGTCCAATAATGTGAATAAGGCCTTAAAGAGGGCATGCAAAAAAACTGCGCTAAATACCTTAAAAAAATCCTTGAGTTCCCCTGATTCTGACGCTTTTTTCCATTTTGTGCTGTGTCGCTCCATTGCGGAGATATTCCTATTTGTTGCTTTTGAAGCGCACTATGTGAAATCTCTACTATAGTGCAACTGGGAGTTTCTTCTGAGTCTTTTGTCCCTCTCTCCTGGATGATGCCAATCACAGCTCAGCAACTGATCTAGTAATCGAGCAGCCAATGTGACGGCGAGGTGAAATCGCACACTTCCACTCAGTTGGACTCTAAGCAGAGATTTCACATACTGCCCTTCAGTAGACAGAAATGTGAATATCTCTGCACTGGAGCGACATAGAACAAAACGGAAAACAGTAGCGGAATCAGGGGAGGTCAGGGATGTCTACAACATGTCAGACACAATTGTTTTGAATAAGGTCCTCTAACTTCTGTGCTGCTCGTCAACCGAGGGAGGGCAGTCAATCACAATGAGAAAAACTAAATATTTGTCCAACAAGGATGTTTCAGACAAGATACTAAAAAGTAAAAATAAATAGTTTAGTATTGGAAAATGAGTTACATCTGTCACCAGAGGCGTTTGGTAAAATTCACAGAAAAATACATGCATACTTGGCCAAATTGAGAGTGCATGTGTATGGGTGTGTTAGGAAGAATGTCAATCAGCCAAATGAGTATTCGACCAAGAGCTAAGGTATATAAGCACGCTTACACCGCCTTCCTTCTCCAACGCTTTGGATATATAGCAGACTGAGCGGCACGATTGGGCGCGGCCACCAGGACTACGAGAGCATTTTGCATTTTCCACTTTGACGTTCCTCAATTTTTCCAATAAGTCAATAACTTTTGAAAAGTTTCTAAACTTTTAATAAATCATTGAGTTCAAACATTTTTTTTTTTGGCTGGGTGGGGCATAATTAAATTGTTTTATCTTTATCCTCATCTGCTCAGTGTCATCAAGCCTTCCATCCATCATCATCATCCGTGCAGATAAATGACTTTCTCCAGCCGTCTCGCCGTTTCCCGGCCGTCTCTGCAGAGCTGCGCAAAGGACGTTTCAATAACACCGATGCATATTGATAGGATCATAAAGATAAACTGCGCTAATCCATTTCCTGCGAACTACATTGGTTTTCTGGACGCATGTTCTATTAATCCTGACACAACCGAGGTCTCATTCAATATTTAGCACCTGTCCCGTCCTGTAAGCCCCAACTATAGCAAAAGTGCACGAGGAAAAAAGTTCAGCTGGATGTGACCCGGAGATTTCAGACACTTTGACATTTATTAACTGTCACCGGCTACAAGGCGACATTAGAAGACATCAGATTCTTGGGGGCGGGTGGTATCTGCACCAGATGGGCACATCCTGGCAGTCAGGTCACCAATCTGTGGATCATGTAAAGGTGACTTAAAGGGGATTTATCACTTGGTCAAAAAATCAAGTTAAATACCTAGTAAACATCCCCAAGCTCCACTGATTTGTCCGCTCTTTTCCGTTTTGTTCTGTGTCGCTCTATTGCAGAGTTATTCACATTTGTTTGGAGTGCAGTATGTGAAATCTCTGCTTGCAGACCAACTAGGCATTTCTTCCGAGTCTCCTCTACTTCTTCCTCCAAAAATGCTGCTAATCACAACTCTCCGGTATCTTAGAGAGAGGGGTGAAAGCGCATGTTGCCCGAAAAGATTTTATTAACAAAAAGCACCCAGTTGAACGCTAAGAAGAGATTTCACATACCGCACACCAAAAGTAACAAATGTGAATAACTCTGCAACGGAGCGACGCAGCACAAAATGAAAAACAACGCCAGAATCAGGGGAACTTGGGGATCCTTATAAGTGATTTACCGCTTTTATTTTGAGCAAGTAATATGCTTATGCACAATATAACTGCAGATAGTGGGTGCCAAAGTAGCAAATGCACTTGGACCTTGGTTTGTAGATGATGGGTGGATTAGTAATAGCTCTATTACAGATTTTGCAAAAATGTTTCCTAACCCCCTGAAAGCTCTTAAGGGTATTTGCAAACTGCTGAGTTTTTGTAGTTGAAATTGAGCAGAAACGTCAATTAAGATTTGGAGAGAAAAAAAACCTCAGTAAGCACAAAACCCCAATGGAAACTTCCTTGTGATGACTGTCACAAGGTGGCACTGGACACTACTTGTGTGCAGTCAATGGAGTGATAGTCAGACAGTCTGAGATCATAAACCAGGAGGGAACGACAGTACACGGGAGGGCAGACTGAGACGAGATCAAGATACAAGCTGGAGGTGCGGGTTCTAGGAAAATACGTACAAAATACAGGGAGCAGGCAGGGACGTGGTCAGGAGGAAGCCCGAGGTCAGAAGCTGGGAAGTCACAACAGAAACGGAGGAGGACAGGCAGAGACGAGTCAACAACAGTCCATAGTTGAGACACCAAGATCTGAACACTGAGCACCATGGGAGCCAACAGCACAACTATAACCAGGAATTACGACTGGCGGCGTAATATTTTCCAATATTTTGAGCAGTTTCCAGATTTCCAAAAATCCTAGATATTTAAAATCCAGATTTAACAATATAGGGTTAAAAACTAACATGAAATTCTATTAATCTGGTATTTGAAAATCCAAAAAGTCTCCTAATTCAATGGAATACGTTGCAGAATATCATAAAACGAGGAAAGTTTGCAAACACGACTTTTGTCAATTGATCATCCAGGATTAGATGCCGGATTAAAGGAATCTTTCTCCATTACAAAACAGTAATAAGAACTAATAGAGCCAAACGGACCGAAGTCCAGGTGATTCACCTTGCATTACTGCACATCTCATGTAACGTATCCCCCAGAGCTGACAGCTGCACAATATATGGGGCCGTAATGTGATTATCTGCAAGATGTATCCATATAGACCAGTGTCATCCGCTGATACAGATAGTACTGGTTACATTGTACCGGGCGTCTTCTGTGAACAGCAGAACTGTGAATTATTGAAACCGAGCGTGTTCTATAAAGGTCACAGTCAGAACGGACAACCTTAGACACAAGCACGAGAAGAAGGTCAGGAAAAAGTGTGAAAATGCAGCTTGTTGCCAACGGAAAACAGCCCCGAACCATGGAAAGTGTGCAAAGAACCCTGCGTAAGAGCGGAGATGACTTTGGCCCATGATCATTACTGCATTATTTCCAGGACCCCCATGGAGCGATTTATGCACACTGACAAATTTTGCAACATTTTAGTGGAACGTGTGACTTTTTGTGCTAAAAGGTTAGAGAAAAGTTCAAGACAAAGAAAAGGAACTTTTTTGGTTTTGCACAAATTCAAGAACTACATGCGTTATTTTGATGAATATGGTGCAAGAAAAACATCAATGACTAACACAACAACAAACAAAAAACTAGGACTTGGCGATGTGTGACTTTTTGTGTTAAAAGGTTAGAGAAAAGTTCAAGACAAAGAAAAGGAACTTTTTTGCTTTTGCTCAAATTCAAGCACTACATGCGTTATTTTGATGAATATGGTGCAAGAAAAACATCAATGAATAACACAACAACAAACAAAAAACTAGGACTTGGCGATGTGTGACTTTTTGTGTTAAAAGGTTAGAGAAAAGTTCAAGACAAAGAAAAGGAACTTTTTTGCTTTTGCTCAAATTCAAGCACTACATGCGTTATTTTGATGAATATGGTGCAAGAAAAACATCAATGAATAACACAACAACAAACAAAAAACTAGGACTTGGCGATGTGTGACTTTTTGTGTTAAAAGGTTAGAGAAAAGTTCAAGACAAAGAAAAGGAACTTTTTTGATTTTGCTCAAATTCAAGAACTACATGCGTTATTTTGATGAATATGGTGCAAGAAAAACATCAATGAATAACGCAACAAGAGAAAAAGACTAGGACTTGACAATGTGACTGTGCTAAAAGGTTGGAGAAAAGTTAGAGACAAAAAAAAGGAACTTTTTTGATTTTGCACAAATTCATAAACAACATGCGTCATTTTGATGAATTTGGTGCAATACATACATCAATGAATAACGCAACAACAAGAAAAAAAGACCAGGACTTGGCAATGTGACTTTGTGCTAAAAGGTTAGAGAAAAGTTAGAGATAAAAAAAAGGAACTTTTTGGTTTTGCACAAATTCATGAACTACATGCGTCATTTTGATGAATTTGGTGCAATAAAAACATCAATGAATAACACAACAACAAACAAAAGACTAGGACTTTGTGATGTGTGACTTAGTGTTAAAAGGTTAGAGAAAAGTTCGAGACAAAAAAAAAGGAACTTTTTTGGTTTTGCACAAATTTACGAACAACATGCGTCATTTTGAGGTATTTGGTGCAATAAAAACATAAATAAATAACGCGAAAAAAAAATTAAAACAAGAAATGAACAAAAAAAATTACTAGGACTTGGCGACGTGTAACTTTTTGTGATAAAAGGTTAGAGAAAAGTTCGAGACAAAAGAAAAGGAACTTTTCTGATTTTGCACAAATTCACGAACATGCGTCATTTTGATGAATTTGGTGCAACAAAAACATCAATAAATAACGCGAAGAAAAAAAAAATGACTAGGACTTGGCGACGTGTGACCTTTTTGTGCTAAAAGGTTGGAGAAAAGTTTAAGACAAAAGAAAAGGAACTTTTTTGATTTTACACAAACTCATGAACAACATAAAAAATGAATACCGCAAGAAAAAAAAAAAAAAAAGAATAAGACTTGGTGCCCTAATAATACAGGCTGTATCGCTCTACTATCTGAGATACTACAACTCTCAGCATGTCCTATCAGACACAGATTAGGGACCCACGCATGGGGTGAGGCATAAGGTAGAAGAGGAGGGGGTGTTGCAATTAAAAACCTGTTTACTATGCAGATTTTCCAGCCGGGTTGCCATATAACGGGATGCAGAGGACTGAAGATTAATTTCTAGTGACGGGATGAGGGCTGCGGATTAAGTGGGGGCTGCTGGTTGGGTGTCAGTGGGGTATCTTCACTAAGTAAAAAGCAATTACAGCTCATTTAAGTTATGATTTACCTAAAGGGATTATGCAAGTAAAGGTTAATTACTGAGTACAATGTTCCGCAACTTTCTACTGTTCTTCTTCTAATTCCTCTCCGTGGTCGATCCCTCGGCTTACCATGAAAGACTGTCGCCTGTATTACCCCTATCCGGTTGAGATCCAGGTTCCCAAATTTTGATTTTCACGTACTCCCCCTAAAAATGGCGTTTTCTGGATTTTCTTACATTGAGCTTGATCGTATCTGTCGAGGGCATCCTGTTCTTTTTTCTCTGGTTATAAGCTCAAAATCCACTTCGTAGACATAGAAGTAAATGATCAGATTCTTGCAGCGTCCAGTCACCACGGAGTGACGCTTGTGACAGTATTTACCATGTTTACTCCCCATCTATGTGTCCTCCTTCACCTCTGTCTACCTCCTGACCCAGGCTCTATATTGTGCCAAGCTTAACCTCCAAAACACGAAACCATGAAACATATTAACAAGACTTCTCCCGTGTTGCACCAATTCCCTGGAATGCGCTACCCCACAATAATGTTAATTCCATAGTAATGTACTACCCAGCAATAATGTTAATTCCATAGTAATATCAACAGTTTTAAGTGCATCCTAAAAATTATTTAATCTGACCCTTGAACACTACCCCCTACAAAGCAGGTGTAATTGTGTATTTGGATGAGTGTTTGGGCTGCAAAGTGTCCCCATATTGTTTTTGCAAAGGGGCCCTTTTCTGTTTGTGTCCACCAGTGGGTGGAGCACTCCTGTTGATTGACATTTTGGACCAGTGGCATAGTGGAATTATTTGTCCAAACTGGGTGCTCTCTCTCCTTTGATTTTAGCAGTTTTCCAAAGTTGATGGTGAGTTCAGGTGGTGGAAAGATGGTGTGTGAGAGAGGAGAAGTGGCTCATAAGTGTAGAAAGTTAGTAATATTTACTTGTACTATTGATTTATGGAAAGTTTGTTAGCAGTTTTCCAAAGCTGATGGCGAGTTCAGGTGGGGAAAAGATGGTGTGTGAGGGACGAGAAGTGGCTCATAAGTGGAGAAAGTTTCTTATATTCACTTGTAATATTGATTTATGGAAAGTTTGTTAGCAAAGATGGCGTGTGAGGGAAGAGGAGTGGCTCATAAGTGTAGAATATTACTAATATTCACTTGTACTATTGTTTTATGAAAGTTTGTTAGCAGTTTTCCCAAGTTGATAGTGAGTTCAGGGGTGGAAAGATGGTGTGTGAGGCAGGAGACGTGGCTCATAAGTGGAGAAAGAAGCAAATTTCTCTTTTAAATCATATTACAAAGTTTTTTATATTCACTTGTACTATTGTTTTATGAAAGTTTGTTAGCAGTTTTCCCAAAGTTGATGGTGAGTTCAGGTGGTGGAAAGATGGTGTGTTTAAGGAGGAGAAATGGCTCATAAGGGGAAAAAGAAGCAGATTTCTCTGATAAACCATATTACAAAGTTCTTTATATTCACTTGTACTATTGAAGGATGGAAAGTTTGTTAGCAGTTTTGCAAAGTTTATGGTGAAATCAGGGGTTGGAAAGATGGTGTGTAAGGGAGGAGACGTGGCTCATAAGTGGAGAAAGAAGCAGATTTCTCTGATAAGCCATATTACAAAGTTTTTTATATTCACTTGTACTATTGATTTATGGAACGTTTGTTAGCAGTTTTCCCAAGTTGATGGTGAGTTCAGGGGGTGGAAAGATTGTGTGTGAGGGAGGAGACGTGGTTCATAAGTGGAGAAATAAGCAGATTTCTCTGATAAACCATATTACAAAGTTTTTTTATATTCACTTGTACTATTGATGGATGGAAAGTTTGTTAGCAGTTTTGCAAAGTTTATGGTGAAATCAGGGGTTGGAAAGATGGTGTGTGAGGGAGGAGAAGAGGCTCATAAGTGGAGAAAGTTTCTCATATTCATTTGTACATGTTTGTTAGCAGTTTTCCAAAGTTGATGGTGAGTTCAGGTGGTGGAAAGATGGTGTGTGAGTGGGGAGAAGTGGCTCATAAGTGGAGAAAGAAGCAGAATTCTCTGATTAGCCATATTACAAAGTTTCTTATATTCACATGTACTATTGATTTATGGCATGTGTTGACATGACCATGCTAGGATATGGATGCAAAGAGCGGTAAGGATGTATACTGGGAGGGCGGCTTTATGTAAGGAGGCAGATGCCACCAGCACATGTGCTCCTGCAGAATAATTGCCTGCGGATCCGTTTCTTGCTCCCCTTAATATCCCCATTGCAGGTATTTTCCCCATAATAGGCAGACTGCGTCCTTTCATGTGCTTCACTGACAATGTCGTCTTATTTTTTTCACGTCATCCTTCCAGGAATGTGAGAAGAAAGCTTAAGAGAATTATTTAATACACCTCCTTTCATCCTTTCTCCAAGTCTACAATCGCGGCAGATAATGAGGGCAAAAGTATCAACACGAGAGGGGGGAAAGCTCTTTGGAGTGCGCCGGGAACATTCACTTTGGAAAAGAAGCTAATCAGAGCTTTTAAATACAGATCCAGCCGTCTCCTATTCATTGCACAAGTGCAGGAGACGGAGCGCAACAGAAGCCCCTCGGCCCCGCGCCCGCTTCTATATGGGCTTTATGTTTTAGAAGACTCTTCACATCCTCATTCTGAAGCCGAGCATCCGACATAATGCAAACAAAGGCTGTTCCCGAACGCTCGCACTAACGTTACGACTGACAGCATCAGATACGGCTAAAATAAAAGTGAGGCAGATAAAGAACATGATGGAGCCGAGGAACAAAAGACGGAACGTCGACTGAAGACACTTTTTGAAAAGACATAAAACATTTAGTAACGGTGGAAAAGTAGGTTACAGCAAAGCTCCATGAATACTGATTGGACGAGCTGGAAGCTGTAGTACAACAGCAAATTGCCGGAGAAAGGAACGAAAACCTTTCAAAATGCCATTACACCATCTAGTGTGACCACTAGGCCACCAGGGACAGGTCATCTTAATTTTAGCTTTCGGAGGACAATCAGCAAAACTATCCCATCTACGGGGAGTTGGTGGTCTACTAATAATCATAACAGCCATTTCCAGTGCCATAGTAGCAACATCCCTGGTGTCTAGAGGGTTAATGATACATCTTCTGATGACTAATGAAAATAAGATTATAAAGATTAATATCTTTTTTATATTAACCCACTAGTCTCCAGGAATGTAATGGTGAGCAATTACTCGTCAAGAGAATGTATTATTACCCCACAAAGCACCAGGGATCATGATGAGACAAGACAGAATTTTTAAGAACTAGCTGTAGTACCCGGCGTTGCCCGGGATAGTAACTGTCTGTCCCGTCTGCCTCTCTCTGTCCCTGTCTGCCTCGCTCTGTCCCCGCCTCTGTCCCCGCCTCTGTCCCCGCCTCTGTCCCCGCCTCTGTCCCCGTCCCTGTCCCCGTCCCCGTCCCCGTCCCTGTCCCCGTCCCTGTCCCCGTCCCCGCCTCTGTCCTCGTCCCCGCCTCTGTCCCCGTCCTGTCTGTCTCTCTCTCTGTCTCTTTCCCTGTCCGTTTCTTTCCTTGTCTGCCTCTTACTCTGTCTGTCTCTGTCTCTCTCTATCCGTCTCTCCACCGACATCATATTAACTCACACATAAGGTTCTTATACTAACAATGTCTTTTGTTCCTACAGCAACCAATTACAGCTGCTATTAAAACCAATTGTTCCAGGCTCCATTCACTTTAATGGAGGCATGTTTTTTGGAGTGTAACTGTAAAGCGCGGGGTTACATTTTCCTGTCAAAACAGTCTACGACGTTCCCGGAGTCATATGGGGCGTCTGTGCAAAATTTCGTGATTGTAAATGCGACGGTGCCGATTCCTTTAGCGGACACACACACACACACACACTGAGCTTTATACAGTCAGGGCCAGAAATATTTGGACAGTGACACAAGTTTTGTTATTTTAGCTGTTTACAAAAACATGTTCAGAAATACAATTATATATATATAATATGGGCTGAAAGTGCACACTCCCAGCTGCAATATGAGAGTTTTCACATCCAAATCGGAGAAAGGGTTTAGGAATCATAGCTCTGTAATGCATAGCCTCCTCTTTTTCAAGGGACCAAAAGTAATTGGACAAGGGACTCTAAGGGCTGCAATTAACTCTGAAGGCGTCTCCCTCGTTAACCTGTAATCAATGAAGTAGTTAAAAGGTCTGGGGTTGATTACAGGTGTGTGGTTTTGCATTTGAAAGCTGTTGCTGTGACCAGACAACTTGCGGTCTAAGGAACTCTCAATTGAGGTGAAGCAGAACATCCTGAGGCTGAAAAAAAAGAAAAAATCCATCAGAGAGATAGCAGACATGCTTGGAGTAGCAAAATCAACAGTTGGGTACATTCTGAGAAAAAAGGAATTGACTGGTGAGCTTGGGAACTCAAAAAGGCCTGGGCGTCCACGCATGACAACAGTGGTGGATGATCGCCGCATACTTTCTTTGGTGAAGAAGAACCCGTTCACAACATCAACTGAAGTCCAGAACACTCTCAGTGAAGTAGGTGTATCTGTCTCTAAGGCTAAGTTCACATTTCCGCTAAAATCTATCAGTCACAATCCGCTGCTCTTGTAAACAGCGGAATCCGTTTAGCGGATTCCGCTGCTCCCATAGACTTGTATGAGCAGCGGATTGTGACTGATGATGCTGCGTTGCACCCTCTGCCCGACTGATCAGTCGTGGAACGACTGACCGCCGGGCGGGGGGAACGCAGCATGTAACGTTTTTTGAGCAGCGAGATCCGTCGGATTTCGCTGCGCATGCTCTCTGGCTCCCTGCACACGTCACCAGCTTTGGTTGGTTACCCGATATTTACCCTGGTTACGGTGCAAGGAGCCAGCGCTAAGCGGTGTAGGCCCGTAACCAAGGTAAATATCGGGTAACCAAGGTAAATATCGGGTAACCAAGGTAAATATCGGGTGCTTTGCTGTTACCCGATATTTAGGCTGGTTACGTGTGCAGGGAGGCCGACACTTCCCCGCTCGGCCCCGCCCCCTCCCGCACTCCGCACATGTATGTACACACACACACACACACTTGTCCCCAGCCATGCAGACAAGCACTGCCACTGACACCCTCGTCTGGCCCCGCCCCCCGCTCGGCTCCGCCCCCTCCCGCACTTTGCATGTGCACACACATACATACATACATACATACATGCACATACACACACTCACTCACTCACAGATACACTCACCTGTCCCCAGCCATGCAGACCGCAGCACTGCCACTGACATCCTCAGCGCCTGGCCCCGCCCCCCGCTCGGCTCTGCCCCCGAACTCCGCCCCCCCGCACACAACGGAATCCGACAAAGAATTCTGTTCTTTGTCATCCGTTGTACAGCGTTGAACAGCGCATCAGTCACATGCGTCAAGCGACGCATGTGACTGATACAAATCAACGGAAATGTGAACTTAGCCTAAGTCAACAGTAAAGAGAAGACTCCATGAAAGTAAATACAAAGGGTTCACATCTAGATGCAAACCATTCATCAATTCCAAAAATAGACAGGCCAGAGTTACATTTGCTGAAAAACACCTCATGAAGCCAGCTCAGTTCTGGAAAAGTATTCTATGGACAGATGAGACCAAGATCAACCTGTACCAGAATGATGGGAAGAAAAAAGTTTGGAGAAGAAAGGGAACGGCACATGATCCAAGGCACACCACATCCTCTGTAAAACATGGTGGAGGCAACGTGATGGCATGGGCATGCATGGCTTTCAATGGCACTGGGTCACTTGTGTTTATTGATGACATAACAGCAGACAAGAGTAGCCAGATGAATTCTGAAGTGTACCGGGATATACTTTCAGCCCAGATTCAGCCAAATGCCGCAAAGTTGATCGGACGGCGCTTCATAGTACAGATGGACAATGACCCCAAGCATACAGCCAAAGCTACCCAGGAGTTCATGAGTGCAAAAAAGTGGAACATTCTGCAATGGCCAAGTCAATCACCAGATCTTAACCCAATTGAGCATGCATTTCACTTGCTCAAATCCAGACTTAAGACGGAAAGACCCACAAACAAGCAAGACCTGAAGGCTGCGGCTGTAAAGGCCTGGCAAAGCATTAAGAAGGAGGAAACCCAGCGTTTGGTGATGTCCATGGGTTCCAGACTTAAGGCAGTGATTGCCTCCAAAGGATTCGCAACAAAATATTGAAAATAAAAATATTTTGTTTGGGTTTGGTTTATTTGTCCAATTACTTTTGACCTCCTAAAATGTGGAGTGTTTGTAAAGAAATGTGACAATTCCTACAATTTCTATCAGATATTTTTGTTCAAACCTTCAAATTAAACGTTACAATCTGCACTTGAATTCTGTTGTAGAGGTTTCATTTCAAATCCAATGTGGTGGCATGCAGAGCCCAACTCGCCAAAATTGTGTCACTGTCCAAATATTTCTGGACCTAACTGTATATTAGATGTTATTGATGACCGCCATATTTCTTAATTATTAGGACCAATATACAGAGAGTGTCCAGGTGTACAGCTGAAACGGCAACCGTACAGTTATGTCTCTTTATGGGGAAGGTATCACATTCGGAGGTGCTGTACATTAGTCTACTAGTCACAGCTTTTAGGTCACCGTACACTAAGGACGTTGTAGACCCACTAGACACCAGGGATGCTGTAAGCCCACCAAATACCAGGGATGTTGTGAATCCACAGGAAACGGGATGTGAAGCACCCGCTCAACGCAAGGGATGTGGAGCAACCACTCGACGCTGGGGACGTGGAGCACCCGCTCAAGGCCAGGGATGTGGGGCACCCACTCGACGCCAGAGAGGTTGGGCACCCGCTCGATGCCAGAGATGTGGAGCACCCACTCGATGCCAGAGATGTGGAGCACCCACTCGATGCCAGAGATGTGGAGCACCCGCTCGATGCCATAAAAGTTGGGCACCCGCTCGATGCCAGAGATGTGGAGCACCCGCTCGATGCCAGAGATGTGAAGCACCCGCTCGATGCCAGAGATGTGGAGCACCCATTCGATGCCATAAAAGTTGGGCACCCGCTCGATGCCAGAGATGTGGAGCACCCGTTCGATGCCATAAAAGTTGGGCACCCGCTCGATGCCAGAGATGTGGAGCACCCGCTCAACGCCGGGGACGTGGAGCATCTGCTCAATGCCGGGAACGTGGAGCACCCAATTGACGCCAGGAATGTGGAGCACCCGCTCAACGCAAGGGATGTGGAGCAACCACTCGACGCCGGGGAGGTGGAGCACCCACTCGACGCCGGGGATGTGGAACACCCACTCGATGCCGTGGATGTGGAGAACCCACTTGATGCCGTGGATGTGGAGCACTCACTCGACGCGGGGATGTGGAGCACCCACTCGACGCCAGGGATGTGGAGCACTCACTCGATGCCGTGGATGTTGAGCACTCACTTGACGCCGGGGATGTGGAGCACCCGCTCAATGCCGGAGATGTGGAGCACCCGCTCAACGCCGGGGACGTGGAGCACCCGCTCAATGGCGGGGACGTGGAGCACCCACTCAATGCCGGGGATGTGGAGCAACCACTCGACGCCGGGGAGGTGGAGCAACCACTCGACGCCGGGGAGGTGGAGCACCCACTCGACGCCGGGGAGGTGGAGCACCCACTCGATGCCGGGGATGTGGAACACCCACTCGACGCCGTGGATGTGGAGCACCCACTCGATGCCGTGGACATGGAGCACTCACTCGACGCGGGGATGTGGAGCACCCACTCGATGCCAGGGATGTGGAGCACTCACTCGATGCCGTGGATGTGAAGCACCCACTCAATGCCGTGGATGTGGAGCACCCACTCAATGCCGGGGATGTGGAGCACCCACTCAATGCCGGGGATGTGGAGCACCCACTCAATGCCGGGGATGTGGAGCACCCACTCAATGCCGGGGATGTGGAGCACCCACTCAATGCCGGGGATGTGGAGCACCCACTCAATGCCGGGGATGTGGAGCACCCACTCAATGCCGGGGATGTGGAGCACCCACTCAATGCCGGGGATGTGGAGCACCCACTCAATGCCGGGGATGTGGAGCACCCACTCAATGCTGGGGATGTGGAGCACCCACTCAATGCCGGGGATGTGGAGCACCCACTCAATGCCGGGGATGTGGAGCACCCACTCAATGCCGGGGATGTGGAGCACCCACTCAATGCCGGGGATGTGGAGCACCCACTCGACGCTGGGGATGTGGAGCACCCACTCGACGCCGGGGATGTGGAGCACCCACTCGACACCAGGTATGCTACAATGACCTACCACACACCAGGGATGTTTTTATTACTAAACCTCAAGACAAGAGGTAAATAAAAACAGAAAAAAAAATGAAAGCGGAAAAAAGATGGCAGCGCGCACAAGCTTTTACTCCATCGTGAACTTTGGAAGATTTAAGTAATGGAACCCGGTATCCAAACAACAGGATTTGGGGAGATTGTTATCTCCGCTGCCTGCTCTGTGCCGGAGTCTTACGATAAAGCTTCCTAATACCGGAGGAATACACCAAATCCAATCCGAGAGGGGATTTATCTGCACACAGAGCTGGATGGGAAGATTTACTAGTCCGCACTTGTGAGGGTATAAACTCCGCGCCCGCCCATGTGTCACATCCACCGGGAACTCATCTCACTCAACTTATAAAGTTTGACTCCGCGCACCGCCGCGACTTTCCCCAAAAATCAAAAAGCAAAACAGCTCCGCAATGCAGCTCCACAGTGATAGATGTGCAATTGTAAAATCCCGGGGAAAAAAAAAAATACAACTCCGCACCGCTCAATGAGATTCTCACTTTCTTTTCATAAACTCCTCACAAATATCTCTCAAGGCAGGAGAAAAAAAAAAGGAGCCGCTCCGGAGGAGAGCTTATATATCATCTTCTGGTGGGTAAGATCAGATAATATGACATTTACATCAATAGATGCGCAGCTCCGGAGAAGGCGACATGTCCAATGTGGTTACTCTACACCGGAGGACGTGGCTTTCCTGAGTTCCTATAATGCAGAAAGAAAAAACTGTGCAAAAGACGGGAGTAATCAGTTGCAGAAAATGCAGAAAAAGCTGGGAGATTCCAGCTCTGAAGTCGGCAGAATTATGATTGCAGCTCTGAAGTTGGCAGAATTATGATTGCAGCTCTGAAGTTGGCAGAATTATGATTGCAGCTCTGAAGTCTGCAGAATCATGATTGCAGCTCTGAACTTGGCAGAATTATGATTGCAAATCTGAAATCTGCAGAATTATGATTGCAGCTCTGAAGTCTGCAGAATTGTGATTGCAGATCTGAAGTCTGCAGAATTGTGATTGCAGCTCTGAAATCTGCAGAATTATGATTACAGCTCTGAAATCTGCAGAATTATGATTGCAGCTCTGAAGTCTGCAGAATTGTGATTGCAGATCTGCAGTCTGCAGAATTATGATTGCAGCTCTGAAATCTGCAGAATTATGATTGCATTTGTAAAGTTGGCAGAATTATGAATGCAGCTCTGATGCCTACAGAATTATGATTGCAGCTGTGAAGTCAGCAGAATTATGATTGCAGCTCTGAAGTCTGCAGAATTATGATTGCAGCTCTGAATATGATTGCAGCTTTGAAGTATGCAGAATTATGATTGCAGATCTGAAGTCTGCAGAATTATGATTGCAGCTGTCAAGTCGGCAGAATTATGATTGCAGCTCTGAAGTCTGCAAAATTATGATTGCAGCTTTGAAGTCTGCAGAATTATGATTGCAGCTCTGGACTGAATTGCCATCCAAAATAAGTAATGAAATGTATTTACAAAGTTGTTGGAGCTTTTTGGCAAAGTCATGGTCCAATATAGTTCTCATAAATTTACATCTCACCGTGTAGAAAACTAAAAAAAATAACTTGCACAAACATTTTTTATATTCCACCGGAGTCGGGAGGTAGACGCTGTGCCGGGGAATTCATCATTTCAAGACAATTTCTGAAAATTTCGCAGTAAAGTTGTAGCCGGTAGAATACATGCAGGGATCAAAGAACTGAAGGCTGAATGCAGAGGACGCTTGTTAGTGGCTGTGTTAACACATGGAAGAAGACTTTGTAAGTCAAAGACACAAACACCGGGCATATTACGATACCACCCCGGGAACAGGAGCGACGGCTGCGTGCCCAAGCAGCTTCAAAATCCAAAATCAATGGGCCCCACATAGCCCTCCATACAGAATAATGGACCCCACATAGCCCTCCATACAGAATAATGGGCCCCACATAGCCCTCCATACAGAATAATGGGCCCCACATAGCCCTCCATACAGAATAATGGGCCCCACATAGCCCTCTATACAGAATAATGGGCCCCACATAGCCCTTGATACATAATAATGGGCCCCACATAGCCCTCCATACAGAATAATGGGCCCCACATAGCCCTCCATACAGAATAATGGGCCCTACATAGCCCTCCATACAGAATAATGGGCCCTACATAGCCCTCCATACAGAATAATGGCCCCACATAGCCCTCCATACAGAATAATGGGCCCCACATAGCCCTCCATACAGAATAATGGGCCCCACATAGCCCTCCATACAGAATAATGGGCCCTACATAGCCCTCCATACATAATAATGGGCCCTACATAGCCCTCCATACAGAATAATGGGCCCTACATAGCCCTCCATACAGAATAATGGGCCCCACATAGCCCTCCATACAGAATAATGGGCCCCACATAGCCCTCCATACAGAATAATGGGCCCCACATAGCCCTCCATACATAATAATGGGCCCTACATAGCCCTCCATACAGAATAATGGGCCCCACATAGCCCTCCATACAGAATAATGGGCCCCACATAGCCCTCCATACAGAATAATGGGCCCCACATAGCCCTCCATACAGAATAATGGGCCCCACATAGCCCTCCATACAGAATAATGGGCCCCACATAGCCCTCCATACAGAATAATGGGCCCCACATAGCCCTCCATACAGAATAATGGGCCCCACATAGTCCTCCATACAGAATAATGGCCCCCACATAGCCCTCCATACAGAATAATGGGCCCCACATAGCCCTCCATACAGAATAATGGGCCTCACATAGTCCTCCATACAGAATAATGGCCCCACATAGCCCTCCATACAGAATAATGGCCCCACATAGTCCTCCATACAGAATAATGGGCCCCACATAGCCCTCCATACAGATTAATGTGCACCACATAGGACTCCATACAGAATAATGGCCCCACATAGCCCTCCATTCAGAATAATGGACCCCACATAGTCCTCCATACAGAATAATGGGCCCCACATAGCCCTCCATACAGAATAATGGGCCCCACATAGCCCTCCATACAGAATAATGGCCCCACATAGCCCTCCATACAGAATAATGGCCCCACATAGTCCTCCATACAGAATAATGGGCCCCACATAGTCCTCCATACAGAATAATGGGCCCCACATAGCCCTCCATACAGATTAATGTGCACCACATAGGACTCCATACAGAATAATGGCCCCACATAGCCCTCCATTCAGAATAATGGACCCCACATAGTCCTCCATACAGAATAATGGGCCCCACATAGCCCTCCATACAGAATAATGGGCCCCACATAGTCCTCCATACAGAATAATGGCCCCACATAGCCCTCCATACAGAATAATGGCCCCACATAGCCCTCCATACAGAATAATGGCCCCACATAGTCCTCCATACAGAATAATGAGCCCCACATAGCCCTCCATACAGAATAATGGGCCCCACATAGCCCTCCATTCAGAATAATGGACCCCACATAGTCCTCCATACAGAATAATGGGCCCCACATAGCCCTCCATACAGAATAATGGGCCCTACATAGCCCTCCATACATAATAATGGGCCCTACATAGCCCTCCATACAGAATAATGGGCCCTACATAGCCCTCCATACAGAATAATGGGCCCCACATAGCGCTCCATACAGAATAATGGCCCCACATAGCCCTCCATTCAGAATAATGGACCCCACATAGTCCTCCATACAGAATAATGGGCCCCACATAGCCCTCCATACAGAATAATGGGCCCCACATAGTCCTCCATACAGAATAATGGCCCCACATAGCCCTCCATACAGAATAATGGCCCCACATAGCCCTCCATACAGAATAATGGCCCCACATAGTCCTCCATACAGAATAATGAGCCCCACATAGCCCTCCATACAGAATAATGGCCCCACATAGCCCTCCATTCAGAATAATGGACCCCACATAGTCCTCCATACAGAATAATGGGCCCCACATAGCCCTCCATACAGAATAATGGGCCCTACATAGCCCTCCATACATAATAATGGGCCCTACATAGCCCTCCATACAGAATAATGGGCCCTACATAGCCCTCCATACAGAATAATGGGCCCCACATAGCGCTCCATACAGAATAATGGGCCCCACATAGCCCTCCATACAGAATATTGGGCCCTGCATAGCCCTCCATACAGAATAATGGCCCACATAGCCCTCCATACAGAATAATGTGCCCCACATAGGACTCCATACAGAATAATGGCCCCGCATAGCCCTCCATACAGAATAATGGGCCCCACATAGCCCTCCATACAGAATAATGTGCCCCACATAGCCCTCCATACAGAATAATGGCCCCACATAGTCCTCCATACAGAATAATGAGCCCCACATAGCCCTCCATACAGAATAATGGGCCCCACATAGTCCTCCATACAGAATAATGGGCCCCATATAGTCCTCCATACAGAATAATGGGCCCCATATAGTCCTCCATACAGAATAATGTGCACCACATAACCCTCCATACAGAATAATGTGCACCACATAGCCCTCCATACAGAATAATGGGCCCCACATAACCCTCCCTACAAAATAATATGCTCCACATAGCCCTCCATACAGAATAATGGGCCCCACATAGCACTCCATACAGAATAATGGGCCCTCCATACAGAATAAGGGGCCCCACAGAGCCCTCCATACAGTATAATGGGCCCCACAGAGCCCTCCATACAGTATAATGAACCCACATGACCCTCCATACAGAATAATGGGTCCCACATAGCCTCCTGAAGGATCATGCGCTTTCCTCCCTATCTACAGCCCATCACTCCTCTGCTCCCTAAATACCTGAATGCTTTCTTCCCTCATCTGCTTTGTGCGATCGCTCTTTGCTGCATTTTGTCAGACTGAGAAGAGACATATGGAGAATAGAGAAAGGCATCAGAAAAACAGCCGAGCTCTGATGGATTTGTGCCAGGTTTTGCAGACCAGCTGAAAAGGTGAAAACTACATCAGCGGCATCAACAAGGTTGGAACTTTTTAATGAAAAATACTAAGAAGTTGCTTAATTTTGAATTAGGAAACAAATGAAAAGGGTGCACATAGCAGTGATGGTGCATTTGGCGCCCAACGTGGGTCTTCTAAGTGTTGTACCATCCTCTACGTAACTAGTCAATTTTGGAAAATTGGAGCTGCTCTGGGCATATTAGCCGTCACTCAGCTTTCCAAGCAACATGTATAATCATCCAAAAAGCACAAAAATGACTAATCAATACCAATAATCAATTACTATGGAGGAGGCATTCATCACGAATGATCCCTTCCAATATCTTGACGAGTCTTTTTCGATGCTGCTTTTTTCTATTGGGTAACAAAGCCAATTTTCCGCTTTGCTTTGAGAGTATTAGAACTTAGAAGTGTAAAATGGAGAATGACAGATAAAGTATTGAGCCAGGATCGGAAACTGGCCCTGGGCCATTGTTTGATAGCATCGGGGGTGGGAGGGGGGGGGACGACAACACATCACCAAGTATATAATGAATGGAGTCACATGACGCCGGTGAGAGGATGCCGAGAAGCCACTTGTGGCATGAAATGAATTATCTCATATGTAATTGCAGCCGTGTAAATGAAAACGTCGCCAGGTCCGGGGTGCCCCGTACGAGACAAGTGGTCACTGCGCGGCCTCATCGCGGTGCACGCTCGGCAATCTGCATTAGGTTCGCCTTACAGGAAATGGAATCCGGGGTGAGATCTTAAATCCATAATCATGAGTAATGATCTTTCCGTACAGGAGAACCCGGCTCTCTGCAACTCAATTAGCATTACTGGAAAGTGCATAAAAAAAATGCTTCCTGTTTACAAACTCCGACCTAAAGTTAACCCATTATTATCACCACGTAGAAAATGGGAAAAGTAGGTCTAGATATTGCACCATTGCGGTCTGGTTCTGCAAAACGTCAAAGTCAAGTTTGGTGCAATTACCTTTTTTTTCTCATTTCAGACATCTCCTTTAAGATATTAGCAGCTAAATGTCTTTGGATCATGGGTACAGTATACGTCTGTGATGGTGTGATATTGTGGGTTGTGTATAATTTTGTGTAGGTATGTATTTTAGGAGCCTTGCTCCATTCATTCTGTGTATTCCTTGTCTTGCCTGCAGGTTAATTAACTTAGCTCAGTTACCATTTGCTTGACTTGTGTGTACATTGTCCTGTTTGCAGGTTAATCACCCCCTACCGGGCTGTTATCCCTAAGCCTAGGGGAGGGGGGCCTGGAATCCACTGAAACTCTCTGCTTACCTGGGGGATTATTTAGTCTGAGGAAGGACAAGTGACATGCAGGAAGACAACCTCTGGGGGAGAAGCTGTGGCTCCCCAGAGAGACCTGGACATTTTTCGCCTACTAGACTATATCTGTGTTCCTGGACTATTTTACCCGCTGTGTGGTGGATTATTTTATGGACCTTCTGGATTGCATGGAATAAAGGATCTTTGGATTGTTCACCCATCTCTCGCTCTGTTGATTGTGTGCTATGGGAGAAGGACCCCGTGACACTGTCGATGGGGAGATGGCTCCACCTAAGAGGGATTTCTCCACTAAAATAAAGGGTAGCATAATAATAAAGGTCCCTATTCTGGGAATTTAACTTAAACCCCCCAAACACACAAAACTCTCCAAAAAAAAGCAAGATTTGTGGCTAAAGCAAAATAGAGGAGTTTCCCCTTTAATTACAGCAACCTATGCAATGTATAAGTGCAAGGATTCTGCTGGTTGCCCACAACAGTAGCAAGCAACCATCCCAGGGTGCTCTGTGAAAACATTGGTCACCCTCAACAGATTGATGAAAAACCCAGGCATAGCCTATGGTATTCTCTACATATCTACTGGATCCATACAGGTGAGGACCCCCAAACTGCCCCTTTGACAACCTGACACCATGGATAGGAGTACCGGAAGGTCAGTGCTATTTGTTTCTTAACATCAAATCCCAACTCCACTTGCCCACCCATGATCCATCCCAGTGACCACTAAGCTTTGCTCCTGCAGTCTTGCCCTCTTTGTGTTCCACCAACAATGCCCACCAGACCTTCCGAAGCTGCCAGCCATTTTCCTTTATCCTTGGCACCCATTATAACTTGCACCACGTGCTCCTTAACTCTGGTTTTCATGGGGGTTCCCACTTATCGTTTGCCTAACTGCTGGAACACTAGCCATTTTCCTCCATCCTTGGCACCCACCATACCTTGCACCACGTGCTCCTTAACTTTGGTTTTCGTGGGGGGGTCTCACTTATTTGCCTAATTGCTAGATCACTAGCCATTTTCCTCCATCCTTGGCACCCACCATACCTTGCACCACGTGCTCCTTAACTTTGGTTTTCGTGGGGGGGTCTCACTTATCATTTGCCTAATTGCTGGATCACTAGCCATTTTCTTCCATCCTTGGCACCCATCATACCTTGCACCATGTGCTCCTTAAATGAGGTTTTCATGGGGGGTCCCACTTATCGTTTGCCTAATTGCTAGACCACTAACTATTTTCCTCCATCCTTTGCACCCACCAGACCTTGCACCACGTGATCCTTAACTTTGAGTTTCAGAGGGGGTCCCACTTATCGTTTGCTTCATTGCTGGACCACTAGCTATTTTCCACCATACATTACACCACGCGATCCTTAACTTTTGTTTTCGTGGGGGGGTCTCACTTATCATTTGCCTAATTGCTGGACCTCTAGGCATTTTCCTCCACCCTTGGCACCCACCATACCCTGCACCACGTGCTCCTTAACTTTGGTTTTTGTGGGGGTCCCACTTATCGTTTGCCTAACTGCTTGACCACTAGCCATTTTCCTCCATCCTGGGCACCCACCATACCTTGCACCACGTGCTCCTTAAATTAGGTTTTCATGGGGGGTCCCACTTATCGTTTGCCTAATTGTTGGACCTCCATCCTTGGCATCCACCACACCTTGCACCACGTGCTCCTTAACATTTTTTTTCGTGGGGGGTCTCACTTATCGTTTGCCTAATTGATGGACCTCTAGCCATTTTCCTCCATCCTTGGCGCCCACCATACCTTGCACTTTGTCCTCCTTAACTTTGGGATTCAGAGGGTGTCCCACTTATTGTGTGCCTAATTGCTGGACCACTAGTGATGTGACTTTTCGGATGATACAACATGGTATTTAGGGTCAAGCTCCATAAATGAATTTCGGATAAGCAGCGCACAAACTAGAGCCGTGCATTTACCTGCGGTTTGCACTGTGATAGAGAACATTGTCGCTTGTTTGCCCCCCCCCCAGTCCGTTACTTTCTCGCCAACGCCCCTGTAAATAGCAGTTATTATAGCGCCACATTTCCAAGTCTTACATTTCAATAAAAGTCATTTTCCCCCTCTCTGCACTAAAGTTATTTTGTTTCCTGCCTCAATACAATGTTCTTGCGGAATCCATCAGAAGGGAGGGCAGGAAAGGAGGGGCCGTGATGTCTCCAAGAACGCGGGGTGCATATGTTTAGCAAAAAAATTGCTTTCCTATGGATAAATGCAATCAAAGTTTATGTGCACAGAGAAACCGACGGGAGAGGATTGTTTCACCGGAAAAGATCGGAGGAAAATTGTAAGTAAATGTTGTGGAAAATGAGTTGGATATTGCGTGCTCGGGACGGCATCACAATTAGGCAGGGACGGGAAGCGCCGGGAGGAGGAGGGGGAAGAATACAAACAAATCAACACAAACAGCCGCTGTCAAGAGCACTTTACTGACGCAGAGTAATGGAAGCATTACTTAAGGTTTCGCCACAATTCGCTTGGGCTCAACCTATCGGCTGGAGACGTTTCTTTTTTTCTCTACTTGAGCAATAACCAAATTAGCGGCTTCGGGAGTGACACAATTTTGCTTTGTAATAGGCGTCTTAGAAGAAGGTGGCGGGTAGGTGTCGAGCAGCCACAGAGGAGCAATTGTGCTTCACCTGCAACAGAGGACACGTCTGGGAAACTTCACGCAGCCCTTACAAAGTAATATTCCTCCTACTGAAGCCCCTAGAGTCCTCTTTCATTGCCCCTATAAAGTGTGATGGCAACAAATGTGCCCCCCAAACACTGTATGATACCCGCACAGTACCCTCCACACACAGTATAATGACCCTACTGTACCCCCCTCATTTACTCCAGGGATGTATGGTGACCCCAACACAGTATGATCCCAAACTGTTACCCCCCCACACAGCCCTCCATGCAGTATAATGAGCCTACATACAGTATAATGGCACCCACACCTCTCCACATTGTATAAAAGCTTCCACCAGCCCTCCAAATAATGGCCCCCAAATAGCCCTCTAAATAGTATATTAGCCTCCACATCGCTCTACAAATATTATAATGGCCCCCACATAGCTTTACATATAGTATAATTGGCCACACAAAGCCCTCCATATAGTATAAAGCACCCACAAAAGTCCTCCATATAATATTATGCACATCCAATAGTCCTCCATATCATACACCCCATAGTCCTCCATACAGTATAATACACCCCATAGTCCTCCATACAGTATAATGCACCCCATAGTCCTCCATATAGTATAATGCACCCCATAGTCTTCCATACAGTATAATGCACCCCATAGTCCTCCATATAGTATATGTACCAGAAAGTCTTCCATATAATATACTGCACCTCATAATTCTCCATATAGTATAATGCACTACCACAGTCCTTCATATAGTATAATGCACCCCATAAACCTCCGTATACTATAATGCTACACCACAGTCCTTCATATAGTATAATGCCCCAAATGGTCCTCCATATAGTATAATGCACCCCATAATCCTCCAGATAGTATAATGCACCACCACATTCCTCCATATAGTATAATGCCCCACAGTCCTCCATATAATATACTGCACCCCACAATCCTCCATATAGTATAATGCACCACCCCATTCCTCCATATAGTATCATGCCCCACATAGTCCTCCATATAGTATAATGCACCCCATAGTCTTCCACATTGTATAATGTACCAGATAGTCCTCCATATAATATAATGCACCCACATAGTCCTTCATATAGTGTATAATCTGTATCATATAGTGTAATCATCATATATTATATATCATATAGTGTAATTGACTCGCCCACCCCAGGGCTATGGGACACCCGGTGCCGGGCCGGACTAGTCCGGTGGTAGTCAGTGGTGGCTGGGCCCGGCTCCGTGGCCCTGGTGGGTGTCAGTTGAATATGTGGCTGATGAGTTAGAGTTAATGTTCGTGACGCCACCTGTGGTATGCGGCTATTAAGCCGCCGCTGTTATGGGAGAACTCCGGGGTGATGTTATGACAGCTATGATGGTACTGCTCCCCACAGGTGGAGCGATGCCCCGGGATACCGTTGGTGCCCGTGAAAGTCTATGGTGTTGTGTGGCTAACACGGTGCAGGGCCGACAGGCGAGGAAAGAACCAGGCACAAACAACAGTCTCTTTACCTTTTCCTCTTTTACTCTGGGAACAGTCCAGTCCTGGGAGACCGTTACAGGTGGTGATGGGGATCCGGGTCGGCCTGGAAGTACTTGGGATGATCTTTCTGGCCAGCTGAGTATGAGGCCTACTCCTGTACTTTGCTTTGTGATGATAGGACCCTGCTTCTCTGAATCCAGCAATGGCCCTCTTTGCTGCTGGGACCGATGGCACGTCCCTTCTTTCTGTAGGTGGCTGCGCAGACCCTCTCTCTGGTGCTTCTCCGCTGGAGTCCACACCGGGCCCTGATGCTGCAGCTGTACCTTGGATCTTTCTGGGCCAGGGGCTTGCAGCTCTCCTGCCCTTCGGACTCGGCTACCAGGGACGGATTTTATACCCTGGCAACCACAGACTCCGATGTCTGAGCCTCTCTGCTGCCTCTCAGCTATCCCTGCTTCTCTGGGCCAAGCTGCTCCAGCTCTAGGCCCCAGATTCACAGGACAGCTCACTCTGCGTCTGTTCACTTTCACTACTCCCTTCAGACTGACTCCACTTCCTCCCTCTGGTCAGGTAGAGGAAGGCTCCCTGGAATTCCAGGTTCAGAGCTCCCCCTGCTGGCCGGAGGGAGAACTGTGTTGGGTGTTAAACCTGCTGGCCAATGGATCTCCCAATTACCTCCAGGCTCAGCATTAACCCTTTGGGAGGGCAATGCTGTTGTGGCGACCAGGTCCTAGGGCGCCACACTCCCCCTTAGTTAAATTCAGTACTCCCGGACTGTGGAAACAAAACATAACATGTCATACATTTCATCCCAATATGGGAGGCACATTCTCTTTAACGTTACAAATTCAAACAGTACTATAAGAGTCCAGTGTGGCTCCCTGCCGGGTGTCCATTACACTGCTCCATGGGGGACCCGCCGCGATAAAACCCCCAACGTAGGCTCTGGGCGTGCGTCAGAGCATTGATGACCCCACTCTATGCACGCCGGACGGGTTTTTCTTCAGGGGTGTCGAGCACACTGGTGCTAACTATGAACAATTTAGGTGTTGGCCACCCATAGTCCAGTGGCCCAATTGTCCATTTTCACAATCAAAAGAAAAAGAAAAACATTTTGTACACAACATTACAGACATTTCGCATAACTATTTACATTCCAATAAATACTCTTTCTTTCTCCTTTATACATTTGATTCCCTATACCTTAGAGGGGGTTGTCCCCGAGTGCTGCGTTGGGACCTGCGTAGCTCTGGTGTTTGTCCCTGACTACTTAGTGTGTCTCCTATCTCAGCACTACCGGTAGGCCTAACCCCAATAGGTATGCATGATGATCGCCCATGTGGTCTAAGAGTCGCCAAGGGTATGACAGGTTCACCACTGACAGGGGGTTGATCCTCCTGTTCCACTGCTGGCGTGTCACCTCGTGTCGGGGCGGACGGTTCTTTGGGTGAATCCGGAACCTGTTCTGTTTCTGGCTCGACCAACTGTGGGAACGTCAGGACCGGTACCACTACGGCACCATTTATGCGGGTCCAAGTCTTGGGGAATTTGCCGAGGATTGTTTGTATCATCTCTTCCCCCTCTTCTTGAACTTCCTCCACTTCCTTTTGAACTTTGCACCGCTCAGGGCACGTCTTCAGGCGGTCTCGGGAAATTGCTTGGCAGGTCTTGCCTTCATCTTTGCTTATGAGGCATACCTTACTATTGTCAAAGTTGGAGGGGATAATGGTGTAGGGCTCGTTTTCCCACTGATCATCCAACTTATGCGTCTTCCGCTTCTTCTTGAGGACTTGTTCTCCAGGTGCTAAGGGAGTTGCTGGGGCTGTTTGATTGTAATGCTGTTCTTGTCTCGTTCTTGCTTGAGACAGGCTCCTTTCCACGCACTCCTGGACCTTACGGTACCGCTGCTGCCGTTCTGCATCCCAATCCTCTATTTCTTGAACCGCCTCAGGCGACACAGTCCCCATCTCAAAGTCTACAGGCAACTTGCCTGGTCTGGCTCGCATCAGGTAAGCGGGGCTGCAGTTGGTCGAAGTCACTGGGATGTGGTTGTACAGGTCTACCAGATCTGGCAACTTTTCTGGCCATTGGTTCCTCTCTTCCAGCGGTAGGGTCTTCAGCATATCAATAACCACATGGTTCATTTTCTCGCACAGTCCATTGGTCTGGGGGTGGTACGGTGTGGTTCGAATTTTCTTACAACCGTACATGTTACAGAACTCTTGGAACATTTCAGCCTCGAATGCAGGACCCTGATCCGTCAGTACCCTTTCCGGATAGCCGTGCGGTCGACAAAAGGATGCCTGGAACGCTCTAGCTGCCGTCCTGGCTGTCTGGTCCTTCACAGGCACTACTACCAGGAAACGAGAGTAATGGTCCACAATGGTGAGGGCGTACACATAGCCTGACCGACTTGGTGTCAACTTCACGTGGTCCAGGGCCACCAACTCCAGGGGCTGCTTCGTGACAATTGGCTGTAGGGGAGACCTTTGGCTGGCATCATCTTTCCGCCTCAAGTTACACGGGCCACAGTCTCGGCACCATTTCTCGATCATCTTTCTCATGTGCACCCAGTAGAACCGATCACGGAGTAAGGCCTCCAACTTCTTCCACCCGAAGTGTCCTGCGTTATCATGATACGCTG